>NC_087462.1:19183474-19486505 GCF_036321535.1 Camelus dromedarius | reverse complement strand
TTCAGCTCAACCCTGAGTATATTACTTCCATTGTATAGTGGAGTGTTGCTGAGTCTCCCCAGCCTTATGATTTAGTGCATCTGACAGTGACTTGGCCCCATGGTTGGATACTCAATCTTTACCAGGACACAGTAACACTCCAGAAGTGGTTCTCTACTGCAGACATCATGCCCTTGCTCCAGCACTCTAGGGGTCTGCATTGTGGTTTACCCATAGGGCTTGACAGAAACTTCTCATTGGTGTCGTTCCTTTACCACAATGGTACTCCAGACTTACTACCCATTAAGTTAATTTCACCCACCTTGCCTTTGGTAGCACCTCCTGGCCCCAGATAACAGCCAATACTGAGCTTCTCAGTGATGAAAATTGCTCCTTCACTAAGACATTCAGTATCACTTAATGAAGGGAAGAACCTCTGGGCTCTCTTTCCCCTGATCATCTGGTGAATTCTTGGGTCTTACATAATGAGCTTTGTAATCTCTTCCTCAGCACTTCCCAACATCCTTCTAGCACACCTACCTTTAATTCTGTACACTATCATTTTTTCCCAAGCTTTCAGCAGCCATCCCAGCTAGAGCTGATCTAGGAACCCTTGCTAAGTTTCTGAATCCTGAACTATGAAAAGATCCTCCTTATCATCAGACTTTATATTCACCTCTCATTCCTTAAAATCCACTGTCAGTGGGTATTTTCCCTCAGTTCTAGGCCCTGTACTCTTCTTCAGGGAATAATCTCTCTTCTTTCCTAGCAGGTTCAGGCCGTGCTATGACTTGACTTTAGTTACTGGTCTAATATCCAATAGGGGAGGTGGGAACAGATCTTGGGGAGGGCAAGTATCATCTTGAAAGTCATCCAACCTTAGCTGGAACAAATGTAATCTTCAGGCAAAGGGATTCTAGCAACGGGCATTGGACCACTCCTGCAGGCCCACAGGTTCAGAGGAAGCTGGAATTTCAATGAAGTCAAACAAGTTCTCCTTAGGTATCGCCACACCAGCTCTCTGGGACCTGTTTCTTCCCTCTCATGGCTAAGAGACTTGCAGAGGCTACAAATTCAGGCTCCTCTGAATTCCTTAGTAGTTATGTTACTACTAAGACCTAGACCCAATTTTCCACATGGTTTGCCCTCTGGATGAGGGTACTTTTAAACCTCACCGTGGAGGACTCCCACCATGTCCTGAATTGGTAATTGGCCAACCTGAGGTTGTCATTTTCTTCTTTCAGAATGTGTAATTGGCAGAGATATACTCATAAGCTAGCAGAATCCCCACAATGTTTCCCTGACCTGTGGAATGAGGGCTATGATGAGAGAAAAGGCCAAATGGAAGTCACCATAACTGCCTCTATTTATGGTTACCTATGAAAATAGTAAACCAAAGGCAATACCATGTTCCTGGAGAGATTGCAGAGGTTAATGCCATTATCAAGGACTTGGAAGAAGATGAAGTGGTGGTAATTCCTACCCTATTCCCCCTTCAACTTGCCTCTTTGGCTTGTGCGGAAGACAAATGAATCTTGGAGAAGGGCAGTGGATTATCATAAACTTATTCAGTAATAACTTCTATTGCACGGCTCTTCCAGATACAGTTTAATATCTGGAGTCAATCAACACATCCCCAGGACCTGCTGTTAAGCTGTTGACCTGGAGAATGCCTTCCCTGCCTATATCTGTTAATTAAGACCATCAGACACAGTTCGTTTTAGCTGGCAAGGCACCTTCAGTGTCCTCCCTCAGGGCTATATCAATCTTCAGAACCTCTGTCATGATCTAGTCTGGAAGGACCTTGATTGCCTTTCCACAGGATATTAAGCTGGTTTGTTCCATTGATGATATCGTGCTGATTGGACCTGGTGAGCAGGAAGTAGCAACTACTCTAGATATTTGGAGAGACACTTGCATACCACAGCATAGGAAACAAATCCCACAAATTTCAAGGGTCTGCAACCTTGGTAAAATTTCTAGGGGTCCAGTGGTCTGAGATATCTCAAGATTTCCCTTCCAAGAGAAAGGATGAGTTTCTGTATCTGTTCCCTTCTACTACCAAGAAAGAAGCACAATGCTTACTGAGCCTCTTTAGATTTGGGAGGCAACATATATCTCATTTGGCCATGCTGTTCCAACATATTTACTGAGTAACCCAAAAGGCTACCAGCTTTTAGTAGGAACAAGAGAAAGGCTATTATGCTGCTCCACCATTTGGGTTATATGACTCACGTGACCCAGAAGATCCACTGGTGCTTGAAGTGTCTGTGGAACATAGGGATCTATGTGGAGACTTCGGCAAGCCCCCATAGATGATTCTCTGCTCAGACATTTAGGATTTTGGACCAAAGTTATGTCATCCTCTACAGAAAGCTACTCTCCTTTGAGAATGGTTTGCTAAAGGGCACTAGTGGCAACTAAACACTTGACTGTGAGTCATCAAGTTACCATGTAACCTGTTCTGCCCATCATAGACTGAGTGTTGTCCCATTCATCCAGTCATAAAGTTAGGCATGCACAGCAGCACTTCACCTGCAGGTGGAAGTGGTATATGAGATCAGGTCCAGGTAAATCCAGAAGAGACAATAAGTTTCTTAGGCAAGGGGCCCAGATGCCTAGGGTCCCTACTCTCACTTCATTGCTCCTCTCTCTCAACCTGCATTATGGCAGGCTGTATTTCTGAAGAAGGCCACAGTCATATCTCTTGCCCCATCAGTTCTTCTATAACCTTGACACTCCCCCAACAAGAAGTAGAGTCGGTGTACCCTCCCCTTGAACCTACACCTTGTCCAGTAGAGTTAAGGCAGAAGTGATGTCATGTGACTCCCAAGGGTCTTGGGGTTCTCACTCTTGGAACCTTGCCACTATACTATGAGAAAGCTCAGGCAGCCTGTGGGGGGACCTACCTGGAGAAGAACAAAGACCTGGCCCACAGTCCTGGCTATGCTTCAGCCAACAGCCAGCACCAGTTCACCCGTCACTGAATGAGCCAAACTGAAAGTCCATCCTCCAGGACCCAGTCAGGTTTCTTAACAGGCTATTCCAACATGGAATAGAGACGAGCCATCTCTATTGAGCCTGGCCCAAAGAACCAATTCATGAGCAAGATAAGTGATTGTTGTTATTTTAGGCCACTAAGTTTTGGAGTGGTTAGTTATATAGCGATAGATAACTGGTATACTCATTTATGTCCCTGAAAGACCATGGAGAAGGGACATCCTCTCAGCAGGCAGAACTCTGAGCAATGTACCTGGTTGGTTGTTCATTCTGCCTGGAAAAGATACGGCCAGAGGCACAGATCTACAGTGATTCATGGATAATTGTCTGGCTGGATGGTCAGGGATTTGGAGGGAGAATTATTAGAAAATTAGTGCCAAGGAGGTCTGGGGAATAGGTTTGTGGACAGACCTCTCTGAAGGGCACAGGATATGAAGATTTTAGTATTTTAAGTGAATGCTTAGCAAAGAGTAACCTAAGCAAAGAAGAATCTTAATTATCATATAGGCAAGGTGAACTGTTCTGCTACCATCAGTCAGCCTCTTTCTCCAGTGACCCCTATCCCTGGCCAAAAAGCTCATGGAAAAAAAAAAAGGCCAAAGTGGCAGAGACAGGTTATGCATGGGCTTAGCAACACGGATTTCCACAGCCCAACCTGCCAACAGCAAAGACCCGCAATGAGCTTCTGATGTGGCCCCATTCCCCAGGGGGATGAGCCAGTCATGTGGTGTTAGAAGTAAGTTTATCTTGTTTTCAGTGGGTCTCTTCTGTATTGGAAGGGATAGCACTTTGTTCTCACTAGATTATATACTTAACTTTGTATGTAGATTTGCTTTCCCTGCCCACTTGCTTCTGCCAAAACCAACCTCCATGGAATTAATAGACTTTTAACTGTCATAGCATTCCATAATGCATCGACCAATGAACTTACAAGACCAAGTGACTTACATTACAGCAAATGAAGTGTGGTGATAAATCCACGCCCATGGAACCCACTGGTCCCTTGTTTCCTGTCATCTGGCCTCATGGCATGGTATAGTGGCCTTGTGAAGATTCAGTTACATTCTCAGCCAGATGGCAGCATCTTTTTGGGCTGGAGTAATGTCCTCCATGTTGCAGTAAATGTGCGAAATCAAGGGTTAGTATATAGCCAGGATCCATGGAAATCTAGGAGTGAAATGGAATGGTAATCACGAGAAAAGCCACTCCCATTTCTACCCCTAGTGATCCCTAATACAATTTTTGCTTCCCATTCCCTTATCTTTGGGTTTTGTTGGTCTAGAGGTCTTAGTTCCTAAGGAAGGAATGCTTCCACCAGGGGACATAGCAATGATTCCATTAAACTGGAAACTGAGGCTTGTGCCCGGCCACTGAAGTCTCCTCAGGCAAAAACAGTTTCTGTACTGGCTAGGGCGATTGATCTTGACTATCAAAGGGAAATTGGGTTGCTAGTACACAATGGAGTCAGGAGGACTACGTCTGGAATGCAGTCATTCCCCTGGGAAGCATCTTAGTTCTCCCATGACCTATGATAAAATGTAATGAAAAACTACCACAACTCAATAGCTCAGTATTAAAATTACAGGGTGTCAAAGATAGAGTGTGACTTAGCTAATAATCCAAAAGACGGGCTTTCATACTTTCTTTTTGATAGAGGGTTAGCATGTTTTTATTGTATGGGGGATAGTGGCCACATGTTAGCCAGAGGTATGATTCTACTGCTGCCTTTATTTAGAAGATAACTATGGTTAATAGACATGAGGTGAACTGTGGTGGTTTTGTAGGGTGCTAACCTGGTTAACTGGAACTATGTTACTTGGAATTCCCTTCCCTTAACTCTTATGTTAAGGGCAGCCATAAGAAAAATGTGCATGAGGTTTGGACGATGAGAGTGAAACAGTCGCCATCAAGGCCTAAAGATGAGTAGAGGGTTCCAGGTGCTGCTGCTGTTGGCTTATGTTGTCCCTCATTGGCTGGTTCCTTGGCTCTTTGCATCTTCTCCTTCAGTTCTGGGTCCTGAGCGAGGTGCATGTGCAGCTTCTTCTGCATGTCACTCATGGCATCAAGGGTGGAGGCTCTGAAAAACAGATGTGAGTTCTAGTATGTCTTCATGGCTTCCAGTTTGTCCCTTCTCTCTTCTGCTTCACATTCATTTTTTATTCCCAACATCTAGCCCTGTGGACCCACAACAACTTTAGTCCAACAATTAGACACAAAACCTTCCGTAGGAAGCTGTCTTCACTGGCTCCCCTTTGTGGTCCTTGGCTAATGACTTCTTTCTGATCCTCTCACTGTCCCCTTCCAGACTTCTCTCTGTCCCAGCTAACCCTAACCTGCCCCTGCCTCTGAAAATTTCTCTGAAAAACAAGACAACAGTGGAGTTGCTTATGCTAAGCCCCATGTCACCAAACCAAGACTAGACTTCGTTATAGTTTCAGCTTTCCCAGAAATGGAATCTCAAACCAGTCAATCAGGAATTGTCTGATCAGCACTAGTTGGGTAATCTGCCTGATAGACCCCTGCCATCCCCTAAAGGAAAGTAACCTTGCAATAACCAACCCACTCTTTTGCCTGATATAACTTCTTTGTTCCTGCTCCCTTCTGTCTATAAAAGTGTTTCATTTTGTACAGCTCCTTGGAGCTCCTTTCTATGTGCTAGAGCGGATGTTGCCCGATTCAAATTGATTTTTGCTCAAAAACACTCTTAAAATTTTCCATATGTCTCAGTTTATCTTTTAGCATTTCAAACACACTTATATTTAAAATTATTTATTATTTCTGCAATTCAAATTTAACTGGATGTCCGGTATTTTTATTTGCTAAATTTGGCAGTTTTAATTGAGGAACAACAAACAATGATGTCTGGTATTACATATAGAATTACTACAGAAGTACCTGGTCATTTGTTCTGCTTAGAGAAAGAGATAGCCAGAGGTGCAGACCTACAGTGATTCATGGGTAGCTAACTGTTTGGTAGAATTAGAAAAATCATCTATTTTGATCCCTAATGAAATAATAGATCCAGATCATAATCACAAGGGACACTCATTAGGTGGAGTATTGGTGAGACTCTTTATAACGCGGGGACCAAGGCCACATCACTTGAACCCAATGCTCAATCTTAGACTCTCCGAAAGTAGGTAATAGACAGTATATGCATCACAGTGTGATGCAACAGGAAGCACACAAAGGTGCCTGTGAGCTCCACTGCCAACAGACAAATGGAACCTGAATCTAATCAGGTCTTGAGAATAACCACCAGCTTTCAGGAAATAATAGGGAATAGTGGAACAAGTTAGATGATATCAAGAGAACACAATCAACCAAATCCAAAACATGAAACATTCTACACTTTAAAAATAATTTGGTTTCTCTAACAAATCAAAGCATGAAAAAGAAAGGTGGAGGCTATGTTGGATAAAAGAGACTTATGAGACCAAACAACCAAACATGTGGGCCTTGTTTGGATTCTGAATCAAATAAACCAACTGTAAACAGCATCTTTGACCATTGACTGGTGTTGAATACCTTATGACTAATCGAAGAAATGAGATCCATGATTACAAGTTTTATACATAATACTGTTTCTTTTTTTTTTTCGTCCTCTCTCACCTCCTGTATTATATAGAGTAAGTTAAGATACTTAATACAGCATTGTAGTAAGTTTTATTATTTAGCACATAGGTTTCAAGGCATCAATAGGTGATTATACTGGAAGAGGAATGAATATCACTTAGAGATGCATGTAGTGAGATTTGCGCCTCCTTTCTAGGATAAGCTCATTTTTGTTTGTATGAGGTATGAGTCCATTAAGAAAGTATGTTGGTTTTGGCTGTTATTTTTGTTTGCAAGATTTATTGACAGAAGACTATATATGGATGCTGCATTGCCAAAAGGGTGGATTGTAGCAGACAGTGCAGATTGGCTCATTTAGCTCCATTCCAACCACTTTGTATTATGTCTTGCTGCCTGCTAAAAGCTGGAAAGCAAAACACTACATTTCCCAGACTCCCTTACAGCTAGAATTTTTCAGATGACCTACCTTTTGTTGAGCAGTGTGCCCATGTGAAGTTATGACAGTAGCAATATTCTGTGGCACAAGCCATAATTCTACTGTTTTTGCCAGCAAGCGCAGTCCTAGAGGCATTTAGAGTTTCTATGGCATTTGTAGTAGAAGACCAAGGTCCAATTCGTTTTACAGGTGTTTAGAGGCATTCATTTTGACAGTGAAAATCAGGACAAAGGCACTGTGAGCCTAGAACCTGCAATTGTGATGATGAATTTCTTATTCCCAGCTTCCCAGTATGACAGAGGTGGCTGGCTCCCTCGGTGAGCCAGTTCTGTAGTGTGGTTCTGAATTCATTTCTGGGAGCTCAATAGCTTTCCAAATCTTCTAGTGATTTTATAATAACTGGTAATAAATCTGTTTCCAGCTAGAGTGGATTCTGTTATCTGCAATGGAATCTTGACCCATATGATTGGTAATACCCAGAGTTAGTGTGGGTTCAAGGAAACAAACCCTTTCATATTCCAGTGATTGGAATATAAATTGATTAATCATTATAGTATTTCTCGTGTCTTTAAAATTCTTATCCTTTGATCCTGTAATTAATTCTAGAGCTGTATCCTAAGAAAATAATCAGAGATGCACTGGAAGGTTTGTAATGTATATAAACAATGACAGTATTTGGCAGTTGTTCAAAACAATGTTTCAAACCATAGTGAATGATATGGGAAGTATTCAAGATGTCATGTTAAATGAAAAAGGCAGTCTATATGCATACATATTTCAGCATTATGGATGAAATGACATGATGCTTGAATGTGTTGAAGATACTTCAGCAAAAAATAAATAAATAAATAAAAGCAGTTGAGGGAGATAGATGAAACACAATTGTCAAACTGTTGATAATTACTGAAGCCAGGTGCTGGGCACATGGAGATTCATTATAGTTTCCCCTTTACCTCTTTTGTATGTTTGAGACTTTCCATAACATGAAGTTTTTAAAGTTTAAGGAGAAAACAAAGCAGAAAATAAAATTATATATATAGTATGTGCCCAATTTTATATCTGTATATACACATATGTATGTGTATATACATACACACATATACACAGAAAAGAGACTAAAAAATATGTCAATGAGAAAAGATCAGTGGCTGCTAAGTGTTGGGGAGCAGGGAGGGATGACCAGATAGAGCACAGAGGGCTTTTAGGGTAGTGGAATCATTCTGTATGTGACACTATAATGGTAGATACTTGACTTTATACAGTTGTCCAAACTTACAGAATGTGTAACACTCAAGAGGGAACCATATGTCAACTGCAGACTGTGGGTGATGATGGGTTGGTATAGGCCCATCAATTGTAAGAAATGCCCCACAGTGGGCATGATGATGAGGGAGGCTGTGGTATGTAGGGGCAGGGCATATATGGGAAATCTCTGTATCTCACTCAACTTTGCTGTAAAACTAAAACTTGTCTAAAAAATACACTATTAAAAAATACATCAAAATGCTAACAGAATTTATCTCTGGGTTGTGGGATTAGCCTAATGTTGATATTTTGAATTATGTATGTTATCAAATTGTGTATTATAAGTATTAAATCAAAGGGCATTAGTTTAAATCAAACTAACCAAGATAATTTAGAAATTACTTTGACCTGCAAGAATGCCACATTTTGGTTAGTAAAGTTTGACCAATAAAGATCAGTGGTTGAAGGAGCCACATAAGGGTCTCCTAGAACAAGGAAAAAGTTATTCTCAGCCAGTGGCAAGAGTAAGCTTCCACACACAATGTTGCAGATGAGCTTTCTGGGGACAAGAAGCACATGAGATGGCTTGTTTACAGATTGGCGGGTTTAGCAGCAATCCTGTTATACTCCAAGTAACTAGAAACAGTGCACAGTCTCAGAGAGTGAGGAAGGAATGTGCTCATAACTTAGAAGCCTAAAGCCAGACCCTTTGTTCTCTGCGCCGCCTGATGGGAATCAAAAGGGATTCTATCCTGCCTGGATAGGGATGGCCAGGGATGTATAAACGGCGCTGGCCTCTCTCCATGTAGGGCTGCCTGTCTGGAAATAATGTGTTGATCTTATTCCTGTTTTCACAGATGCTTTTCTATGAATTAATTCACTGAAATTCTGCTTCTTTGTCCAGTTAATCCAGCAGATATTTATGAAGTCTTACTGTGTGCCAGGTGAGAGGAGAGAGAAATCACAGACAACTCCTAGGTTTGAGGGCTGCATGACTAATGGTCCACAAATAGAGATGAGAAGACTTGGGGTAAGTCATGTTTGGACTGGGAGTGATAAGACAAGAGGTCTGTTCTGGAGGTGCAAATTGTATAATGCCCATTAGTTGTTGTCTGGAGGCGGCTGGAGGTAGGAGCCTTGGGGGTTGGGGGAGAGGACAGGGATAGAAAGAGAATTCCTGGGGGTTTGGTCAGCGAACATCAGTGTCCTGAGCTAGGTTCACTGTCAGTATTCAAGTTCTGAAAGCCTGAGGATCTGCCTCTGTCTTGCGATGACCCTTCCCTGAGGAGTAGATTCCTCTCCTCGCTGGGTTCTGCTCTCTTGGCGAGTTAGAAGAGTGAAAAACTTATGTAGTAACAGCAGAGGGCGCTGTGAAACTAAACTGCTCCTAAAGCCCAGTAAACATTTATGATGTACCAGATCAGTTTTAGCTCACTGACATATTAAAATAATTGAAAGTCTCTACCATTTCTTGGCTTGTAACCTAAAATAAATCAGAATCTTTAATAGTTAACTTGAAACAGCACTAGCTTTGTCCTGAAACGCATATAAATACAGTTAGCAAATATTAAAGAACAAACCGATTTACATGATGGAGTTTATCTTTGAAGACTTCTTTAAATTCGCAGTGATTAGCAAAGAGCTGGTATTTCAGGAAGGATCTATTTTATGCTTAACTAGATGCAGAGTAAAATTCTGACCAAGTATTCTCTGAGCAAGAGTTGAGAATAAAATATGGACATTCATGGCAGTAAACATCTTCATTGACAAGTGATACTAATAACTTTTCCCTCCCAACATGGTATGAAGTCGTTCTGATGACACAAATTACTCGTAGGGCTTGAATGACATTAAACCAAAGGATAACAAAGGACAAAGTAGTAAATATATGTGCAATTCAAAATTTAAAAATAAATTTATTTATGCATTCACTTGCAGCTTCCCACAGGATTAAATGAGATAGCTTGCCTATTACTCGTGAAATACTTAGCACAGAGCCCGGCACACAGCAGCCACTCAAGAAATGCTAGCTCCTTTGCTCTCTTCATTGATTCTCTTCTCAATTTACTTCTTATAAAAAATATTGTATTTCCCACGTAGATTAGTAACATTAAATCTCACTCTCTGTTATTGATTTGGCACGTTAGGAACGCAAAAGATAAGATGCAGGGGCTCCTGGCAGAGAAAAAGCAAACTTTCAATTGAAAAATCATTCTGTGGGTTTGCTGTTGTTGCTGTTTGTTTCTGATAATGTGCAATTGCAGAAATTTACCAAGATCCTTTTAAGCGGGCCATGTCCTGCTTTCAGAGTCAGTTTGCTCAGGCATAGATCAACTCAGAGACTGACTGTCGCCTTGTTATTGAATTAGAGCGATATTTTTGACAAGTACGGCAGCCACATCATCACTTTAATCACCCAATAATCCACTGTGTCTCTTTATGCTAATAAATAAAACATCCTTCGTTAAATATTTCCTAGTAAGCAATAGCAGACCTGTAATCTCCACCCCTATATGTTACAAAGTAAAATGATATAACAGTAATCAAATCAAATCAAATCAAATCATGTCTAGGAGTTTTATAGACAACTAATAGCTCTGATTGCAAAGTGCACATCAGATACCCATCGCAGGGTGCTTTTCTCTTTAATATAATGGACTATGCATATTTCACTAACTGTCTCATGATATCAAATGAATTTAACAAGATGATTATGTAGATCAAATTACTTAGTAAGTTCTTTTTAGAATGGCTTTTAGACCTATTATGACTTTTAATGGTGCAATTTGTTAAATGATTGGAATTTCTAGAATCCTGCCTGCAAGTGCCTGTCAGAGACACTTGCCCTGCCCTGGTGATCTATTTTTAACACCTACTTCTCACTTGTGGCAATTGAAACAAAAACGACCACCGAAGAGCGACTTCTCCCAGCTCAATTCCTCATTTTCAATTATTTAAACTGCTTCCTTATTGCCAAATTATTATCTGAATATCCTACTTTTTAGAATAGCCTGCTGACCAAATTTCTTTTACCTCAGTATGAAGATGTCCTGAGAGTTCTTTTTCCCCCTAAATATTAAATGTGACCCTGCCTAATTTATCTCAGGAACTATAGACAAAATATTACCAAAGTTTAAACTTTTTAAAGTGGTGAGTTAATTCTTTTATTGTACCTCTGTGATGGTAAATTTAAAGGAAAAACTAATGATATACGATAGAAATACTCATTCTTTGCCCTGTTAGTATTGTCTCTGTCTGGATTATATTTGCAGCTATTTTGATTTTACTCAGTTTAAGAAAGCCTACTATTCAAGTTAAGTTTTTAAAAATTGCCTACCAAAAATCACATAGTAATCTTTTTATTTCCTATCTTTAAAAATTATTTTATTCAGTGACTTGAAAATGCCTTCATGTAACAATTAGAAATCAACATCTCTTTTAAAACTAACCTTCTGTGTCTGGTTTCGCCACACCTTACATGGACATTCTCCTAAAACTTCAAGTAGCCTTAAAGTCGTAGTGCTTCCTGGTAATTCTGCTCAGTAACAGAAAGCTTCACATCCCAAAATTTGATATTCTTCTTACTGTAGAGCAGAGAGCATTCTGGGGCAGAAGAAGTTCCAGATGCATTTGGAAGATGGTGGTTCTGTTTGTTCTCCACCCCTGGACTCATGAGATGACCCTGTGAGAGTCCCATGGCCCCTCAGCCTCTGGTCACAGCTTGGAAATGAGGCTAACAACTCTTGATTCCTGCTCCTTGGGGTCATTAGAAGGCTTAATGAGCTCATCGTGCACATTCTCATTTCTCTTTCATGCCTTCAGTGAGGCCTAGGAAGCGGGCCGAGTAAAAGGAGGCTATGGAAGACTGCTTGTATGTCTGGGTGAAACTCAACCGTAGAGCAGTGTTATTTAATTTTTCTACTTCTTTCAGTTCAATGGATACAACATTCACAGCCCTCTCTAAGCCCATCAACCACAAAAACTTAATTAGATATTATATCTCCTTGGTTTAAAATAGTATTTAATTTTGCATAATGTGTTCAGCCAAAATATTAGGATTCCCTAAACAGAAATGTTCCCTCTATTTTTTCCCCTCGGGCTTTTATTTCAATTTTTTTTGTAGCTTTTAAAAAATTATTCTCCTTAAAGTTTGATTTCGGCAGTTTCCCTCTGTGAAACATCACCAACTCCCCTGCTACCGCTACTTAATTGAAGATGTAATCCCCACTTAGTGACTGTGTAGCCTCCCAGATACCAAGTGCGGCAACGAGTAAATATTAACATTCTGGTTAAATGTGCGCTAACTCTTATTCCTTTCCCCCCACAAATTGTCTTCCAGCTCCTCTGAGTGTCATCTAAAGTGAGATGATATTAACTGAGACTTACATGGGGCTTGGAGCACTGGAGTTGAAATTAATGGGCAAATATCCTTCTCACTTACAGAGTAAATGAGCACTCCATCTTTGGGCCATTCCCAGGTGTTACAGACAGGCTCAGACAGAGGGGGCACGTCCAATGAAGAATGCCACACTTCAGGCCAAATTCAAGCCCTTTTCTTGCTTGATGGACCCAAATAAAATTAAAACAAATTTCAAAATGAATAAGCAACCCTCAGAACACAACGTCTCGGGGCTGCATCAAACCCGGCCCGCGTTAGCCTCTCACTGAGCTTTCCAAAACACTTTGGCGCTGTTTCAATCCCTGGGAATCCTTGTGTTCAGTGAGTTTGCTTTTTTGTTGCAAGACATCTCAGTGTCATCTATGGGATGAACAGTGAGTGTGACAGGACACCCCGGGCTCCATGGGGGACACCTAGCTTCCAACCCAGGTAGCTCAAAACAGAGCCCAGTTCAGGTGGAAACTTGAGTAGCTGGTTTGCCTTCCTTGTGGCCGACCTTGATGGCTCCCTGAAGAAATGTTCATCTCTCAGATGACAGCAGAGGGCACCAGAGTCTACCACAAGGCCAAGTAAGGCTCTATGTTAACGTCCTTTCACCACGAATGTGCGGCATCTAAAGGTCAGGAACATCGCGATTTTTTTTTTTTTTAAAGAGATTTTTATCCTCCAATCATTTTGTTTGTGCAAGCTTGCTGTTAGGGAGACTGGCTGGAGGATGCCCTCCTTGTATTCCGATCTGCATGGAGGTGGTTCTGGTGCGCACGTCCCTTTAGCGTCTACGCATTCGTGGACATAAACCCATATGGATCATTTTTAATCAAAACTGGAAGAAAAAGTATTGTACAACAACAACCTCAATCCTACTGAGGGCCCTGTGCCGGCGATCTTAAGGGGTTTTGTGAACATCTGCTCAGTATCAGTCCCCTACGAAGAAATTATTCTTATGTTCATTTGAAAGACAGGTAAACTAACAGTCAGACTGCCAAGGCAACTTGCTCCAGATGACAAAAGCAGACTCCATCAGTGAAATGATAAAGCATGGGAGTGCAGTTAGCAAAGGCTTTCAGTGTCAGACAAGCATTCATTTGTTATTCCAAATAGCATTTAAGGCTGACTTTAGTTATGGTGGCCAAAAACCATGGTTAAAAGGCCGCTTCTTTCCTGAAGCACCTGGGAAGCTTCCAGGCCATTAACCGTGCTCAGTGGCAGCTTCAGTTTATTCTGAAAACATTTGTTACGGAGGAAGACATAGGAAGTGAGTCACATCGCTTCCTGGCCTGTCAGAATGTGGGAGCTGGATCTAGCTGTGTCCTGAGCATGAAAATTCTGTCCTTATCAGAGGGGCCCTGCCAGGCCTCTGTCCTGGGCTTTCTCTTAGAGAAGAGTCTGGAAAGGATTAATTTTAGGATAAGGCTCTTTGCTGCTTTCTTCATTTGACTCTCCTTTGCATTTCATTGAGGGGCTTAGAGTGTGACATCTTGCAAACTCAGGTTTATAAGATACATTTAACTGTTTCGCTCCACAGCAAGTCAGTTTCTTTTATGGGCACCATTTTGCCAAAGGGCAGGAAGTTCATCTCAATCAAGTCTTGATTTCAATGGGTTGCTCTCAATTTGGGGAGGCTACGGAGCATCAGGGCAAGCCAGACACTTGTCCTCAGCCACTGTCCTAGCATGCTGCATCTGGGGTGATGACCATTATCTAACTTTGGTCTTGGGCCCATGAAGGATGCTGTCATAGTATCATTCTTGACCACAAGGCCCCTCTGGATATCCCTCTGAGCTCATCCAGACACCCCTCCTCCTGTGGCATATGGGAGTCATCTTACAAAGCTCCTCTGCTGCCTGGGGTGCAGGACACTCTGGAAGGTGGCCTCAGGCCCATCTGTCTACTACACAGCCATTTGTGCCACAGTACTTTGAACGGGAAGCAGGGCACAGGCTTCCCTGGGACAGACTTCTCCCAGAAATCTGGATTTTCTGCTGTCCCCTTATTCGCAACTTCATTTTGCTCCCTTCTCCAGCCTGAGAAGCTTCAGCCAGCTTTGCTCTGTGTGACTTCTTACCTCCTCTCCCAGACGTACTGCTCAGGCTCATAGTCCCACAGAGCTTGGACTTTGAAACTCTAAAGATTTTTCTTCATCCTCCTACTGTGACATCCCTTCCCTGAGGCGAGGATGCCACCTGGTCTTATTAACTGAATGAAGGGAAGAGTTGGGGGGAAGGCAGGGTACAAGGAATTACAGGAAGAGAAAAACCTCAGTTGAAAAATTCAAATTATTCTTTTAGCCCATATACATTAAAATCAATCATAAATTAAAATATAAATAGAGAATCAGAGACAAAGAAAATGCAATAGAAGTAGAAAGTCAAGCCCAGAGGAAAGAAAAGAATTTAACCTACAGCTCATGTGGAAAACATATAACTGAGCTTAAAATTTGTCTCTGAGCTTCCTGGCAGCCAAAGGGGGAAAAAAAAAGGGAGATACAGTCAGTTATATATTCCTATTTTCAAAACAGAAAATGTACAAATTCATCAAGAGAAATAAAGAGGTTTTATTTTGCTCTGGATTTCAAAAGAACTGTTACTTGGGACCTTGCAATGGCAGCCCCAGGGAAATATGAGGAAGTTGACATCAGGGCAATGCAGAAATGAGCTGCAGGCTTTTCTGTAGCTCTGGTTACTCCAGACCAGAAGCTTGAGTCGGAGCAGAAGGGCTGCTTGGCTGGCTTGGCATCGTATTAGCTAGCTTGCTTCTTCCTTCCTTCCTCCCTCCCTCCCTCCCTCTTTCTTTCTATTTATTCCCTTAAAAAAAAACATTTTAAAGTATTAAATTTTGGAACTGATTTTTAAAAAATACACACAGGGGAAGAAAAAAAAAAGAAAATTCAAACACCAAGAAGGAGCGCAGTGGTGAAAAGTCTGTCATTCTCCATTCTTATCTCCCAGCCTCCAACTCCCCTCCCCACCGCAGTCTTGAAGCCATTTCCTCCATCCTTCCATCCAGAGCTGATCTGTGCATGAGTTTACAGTATTTAGCCTATCTCTCATCTTTTTTTTTTAATAGAAATGTAAGTTACTGTGAACACCATTCTGTTCCTTTTCTTTTCTCTTTGCAGTCTTGTGAGGTACCTTTATGCTTTGGTCTGTTTTTTAAATGGTTGCATAGTATTCCATGGCGTAATTATTCTGTATGCTATTGAATGTCTCCTGTTGATATTCATTTAGGTTGTTTAAAATGGGTTGCTTTTTTAAGTGGTGCTGCAATGAATTACCTTGATGGCAACAGCAGACCATTAAACCAAGTGCAGGCCTCTTCCAAACTCGGGGCCCGGTGCGACCACACAGATTACACACCCACAAAGCTGCTCCTGCAAGTGGATAGAACAGAACAATGGAATATCAGGTCATCATTAAACATGACAAGCCTGAGACATGCATCAGGACAGGAAAACACACATGAAAAAAACCCATCAAACTGTTGTTGCCCACAGCCTGTAGCTTCACAGACATGGATATGCTTGAGGTAACAGAGACCAGATGTGTTGTTTTGGCATCTCAGAAGATAGAGCTGAGGCACCAAGAATTATTAGTTAAACCATATGAACTTGCTCCGGTTAGAGCTGGCAATTTCACAGGGCTCTGTGTAGCTAACCCCACCTTGCTCTGTTCAGGCTTCCCCAAAAGCAGACACTGAGACAAGGGCTGCGGTGGGAGTAGTTATTTGGCAGTGATCCTAGGAGGCAATGGCATGAGAGTAGGTAAGAGAGACGGGAAAAGAAGGCGGCCAATAAAAGGTGTGTTTTCAAGCTAGTTCCCACTGTGGGCAGCTGGAGTTCATTGTCTAGGAGATGGGAGAATACACCTCTTCACCTAGGGCCGGGCAGCGGGGGTACTAATCCGCCAGCTCCTTGCCCATCATTGGTTGAGGGCAATAAGCAATACCTCTCTCCGTGGAGCACAGGCAACAGAGCACGAGCTCCCATGTCTGGGGAAAAAGCCCAAAGGCTGAGAGGCACAGGTGTGGACCCCAAGGAGAAGGATGCTGTCACAGAGTTGTTGGAGTCTCCATGCCATATCTACTCCCCCGGGTAGTCACCTCCCTGCGCCCACAACCACAGTCACGTGAAAGGGTCAGCCGCCATGGATGGGTACGGATAAGCTCACACAGGTGGCAGCATCCACGTCAGCACTAACACAAGGGACAGAAGTGCAGGGTTCTAAGTCATAAGAGCATCCTCTGGTTTGGCTGCTCCGAGAGCTAAGTTTATGGTTAACACAGTCGGCTCTGCCTTATGGAAGGGAGACTCGGGACGTGGCTGCTGCCGGCTGAGGCAGTGGTGCCTGTGCTGGGGGAGCCTGTACACAGGGCCAAGGGAGGACAGAGCAGCCTGGGGACTGGGGCTTCCAGGAGGCTCTGCCAGATTTCTTGTGTGGTATTTTGCAAGGAGGCCATGCATTACACACAGCTTAGGAGGTGCAGGCATGAAGATTTCCCCTTTTCTAACTGTTAAGTTAGAACAAAATGCTGTAGTCCCCCACTCACTCAAATCCTCTGTTTCTGAGTGTTGGTCAACTGACTTCTCAGTGAGTAACTGCCCATAATAACAGCCTTTCTGTGCTCTCCAGGGTACCTGCAGAGGTCGTGGGTCATCCTTCCACAAGCCCCGCTATTCCCCACTTTTTGTGGGGAAGCAAGAAAGTCTTTGGTTTTTTCCCTTAAAGGAAATATTGGATCCTGGAATTTGATTAAATTTTTTTAATTGGAAAAAATCTTTCTAAGGACCTTTGAACATTGAGCGCATTTAAGTGAATCAAATAGATATGCATCTTTAACATGTCAGCAAGGCTGCTTTAAAGGTTTTTTTTTTTTTTCTTTTTTAAGTTTGAATCAGCATTATCCCTGTTTGTTCTTGGGAGGTGAGAACTTGCTATCTTTCCAGAATGGGCCCCCTTTTCCAGAGTTATCCAATGGCTTCTTCCCTGGTGGCGATCTGCTCCCAGTTGCCTGTCGCCTCTCTGGAGTCAGCTGGTGGTATCAAAGCCAAGACCGTATGAAGGAGGCCAGAGGGAGACAGACAGAGGGAACAGCGGGGCGGGCGGGCGGGCACATGCATCTGTGGTCTCGGGTATTTCTGCCAGAACCGACACTCTGTTGCCCTTTTTTTTTTTTTTTTTTTTCTTGACAAGAGTCTGCTGGGAAGTGAATGCACCCACACCAGTCTGTGGCTCTCTCTTCCCCTTGTTCAAAGGTCTCCTCACTCAGCAGGGCTCGGTGACGAGCTCTCCACGGCCCCATCTGCACTCAGCTCCTGCACCAGGACTGCTTGTCAGTGCACCTCTGGGCGGGCTCCCCTGCAAGTCCATTTGCGGAACAGCCCATTCCACCCTCAGCTAATCATCAACCCCGCTATTTATTGAGCAGCTGATGTGGTGGGTAGATATGAGCAAAGCAGGTATCATTGTGCCCAAATTACCCCAGCTCACAGAGCTACCAGTCGGGGAGCAGTGGGACTTGAACTTGCCAGCTCCCATTCTCAGCCCTGCCTCCCTGTCGGAGTGACGAGCATTCTGGGCTGCACACAGCTGTTTCAGCCCCCTGGTCTCTCACTCAGGCCCACCACAACTCTCTTCTCCCTCCTCACTTTGGACGAGGTTTCTAGAGCACAGTGCCATCCCCCTTCTCCCTTCTGGAACCCCACTTTTACAGCCTGAATCTTAAGTCCTGCTTCCAGTCTCACTTCCAGACCCTCCTCCTCAGTGGCCACCAGGGGAATTTCCCTAAAATTACACCCTCAGCACTCACAGGCTTGCAGCAAGCCTTCCAGTGCCTCGGCTTCACACACAGGATGATGGCTGAGCTCCTAGACAAGGAATTCAGCCCCCAGGGAGTGGGTCCTCATCCACACGGCTGCTCTGCCGTCCATCTCTCCCTCACACATGCTGCCCTCCTACCCCAGCGCCTGTCCCTCTCCCCATTCTTGGGGTGACTTCTCTACAGGGAGGACCCCCGACCCCAGCCCCACCTGCACAGTCTGCAGGTAGAGCTGAGGTGGACCATTCCTCACCCACATTCCTCTGCGCCCAAGCCCTGTACCTGCCTCCCCGCTGGTAGACATCCATCTGTCCAACCCTCTATGGGAGTTCCTCCAGGACAAGGAGCCTTTTACTGTAGTGTCCCTAGCACCAGCCACAGAGTAGGGCCCATGGTGGGTGATGAGGAAGAGTTTGTTGAGCCCAAAGGTGAATGAACTGTCTTTGATGTTTATAAGAAGGTAACCACCCCTGGAAGTGTTCCGATGACCCTTCTCCCCTTGCTGGGGAAGGTTTTGATAGTAGGTTTTCATCAAGGAGACACAATTGGGAGATGTCACTAAGAAGGTAAAAGACTGGGAGGGCATTAGGGTTGGAAGAAAAGACAAAAAACAAAACAAAACAAAACCCAAAAAACAAACAAAAAATCCTCAACAGATTCCAAATGGCACCAAGTACGTCTTCAAACTTCTTGCCTGATGTTGCCTTTCTGTGCCAGGCTCACTTATGTGTCCGAGACGCATCTTGGGGCCAGGCAGGGGCTTTTATCCTGGTAATTGCCCAGGCTTCTGTCTTTTCTGATCTCTTATCATCTCTGTTGAAACTGGCCTGTGTCTCCCGCCAGCCCCCAAGTCCTTACCCACACATGCTGCACTTCAGCCTGTCCAGGGGGGCGTAAATATAGCCTATACTTAACGTATGTCTAAATTCACTCATTACTGGAAGAGCTATCAGTGTTGACATGTCGGGACATCCATTTTAATTATGGAAAGGGACCTCCTTATCAATTATTTAAAACCCACAGAAAATAACCCACTGAAAATAAGAGAGAAAAATTAGCTCTGTCTTCTGCCTTGAAAATTTGACACAGAGAGCACATACACTCACGCACACACAGAAAATCACACCCACACATGCAGAAACACACACACACTGAGGTCCACTCATCACTTTGATTCCATTCTTACAGCTTCTAAGAATGCCACCTTTTGAAAAGGGATAAAACAGCAGAAATTTAAATGTTGGCTGTGTTTGAGAAAAGCCATTGAGAAACAAACAAACCAACCTCCCAAGCTGGCATTATGCGTTTGAAGGAATATTTAGTTGAAGTAACTGATACCCCTTCTGAACTCAAACCAGTCTGCAGACCTAGTCAAAGCAAAGTGAAAGGTTGAGAGAAGTATCCAAATCATTCAGGGTAAAAACACCTTCTGAAGCATCCCAGTGACTGAGATCAAAAGGCTTCCTTGGGCATTTGTCCTCTAGAGTTGCTTTTTTGCACATTGAACAGCCATTTTGTCTCATAAACGTTTTAGGTTCAACGTCTCTGTGCTGGATACTGAAAACTGTAGGAAAACGCAGTGAGTTTTGAAACCTTTAAGAAAGTAGGGGCTGAGAACTTAGTGAGTTCCTACCATCTTCAAGGCCTGGTGCTGGGCATCAGAAGAAACACAGAGCAGGTTAAGGAGGCCCTGCTTAATCTAAAGTTTCATCTTTTGTTGTCTGACAGAGATTTTTAGTGTTGTTGTTTTTAATCGTGGTGTCCAACATGTTTAAGAAACAAAACAAAACAAAACATTGAGCCGTGTAAACTAAATTGGTGGCAGGACTATGGGTCACTTTCTTTCTCCCCGTCACTCCTCTTCTACGTCTTAAACATTATTAAAATTTTTGACTTAATTCAAAACATACTCATTTATTTTCAAAAAACCTTAAAATTTTCACAAATGACAACGGGATACAGTAAAAAGCAAAAGCCTCCACTCCTTCCAGCATTCTTTCCTCAGCCCGTATTTTGGTTGATGTCTGTTGGTTACATTTCTTGTCCTATGATAGACTGGGGCACACCTGTATATATGTTTTTTGAAGAGATAGAACATATATATGACTTTGCAAGTGAATTGTTTCACTCAATAATGCATCGTGGACATCTGTCCATGTCATTACCTATCAATTTCCCCCATTCTTTTTGATGGTTGTCTTTTATGCCGCAGTATGAATGGTTTGGTTTTACTTTATGTGACCAGTCTCTAAACGATAGACAGATGGCTATTTCCAATTTTTCCTTCTTATGCCCACTGCAGTGAACACCCAGGTACATGTAGTTTTGGACAATTATGCTAGTATCCTTAAATGCCTTTTTTTAAAAAAACTGAGGTGAAATTCACATAGCGTATAATTAACTGTTTTAACACACACAATTCCATGGCATTTTGTGTATTCACAATGTTGTGCAACCACCAGATCTCTAGTTCCAGAACTTCTTCATCACTGCAGAAAAACTCCCTGTACCCATTAAGTAATCAGTCCTAATTCTCCCCTTCCTCTGTCCCCAGTGACCATTAATCTCTCCTCTGTCTCTATGGATTTGCCCTTTCTGGACATTTCATATAAATGGAATCATACAATATATGGCCTTTTGTGCCTGGTTTCTTTCACTTAGCATAATATTTTTGAGGCTCATCCAAGCTGTAGTACATATGGATACTTCCTTTTTTATGGCTGAATACTATTCCATTGTAGACACCAATTTGCTTATCTGTTCATCCGCTGAAGGATTAAAATTCCTTCTCAGAGGGAACAGCCAAGGAGAGCAAGGTGTTCAGTGGGCCTCACAGGTGGCCCTGGTCTCAGGCATTACACGTCCTTTCCTAGAAGCAGCCCAGGCCATTGTGCCTCGTATCCTGGAGACCTTCTGTCCAAGAACTTTTGTTTGTTTTGGTTGTTGTTTTCTTTTTTTCTCTTTAATCAAGAGTAGGGTAAAAGAGTCATCGGCCCTCAAGTGTCTCATGATATGGAGTTTCTCAAACTGGAGAGAAATTTGAAAAAGTTACTGGCTTGGTCAGTTTTTATTACACATGCTACGAAATAATCAGTTCATCGTACAAAGTATTCCCACTGCTCCTAAATCCTGGCCCTTGGGGACTAGAAAAGATGGCAACAATAATAACCCTTATACTACAGCCAGGGTTGTGTGGGCTCGGTGGTGGGGAGGGGAATAGCTCCCTATAATCCAACAAAATATATCCAGCTGGAGTCAGTATTTCTTCTGAACACTGCAAATGGGAGCCGTATTTGTCTTTCTTTTTCACTTCCTTTTTCTTTGGTCCCTTAAATCTTTTTAAAGGGGCCCCCTATGTGCCAGGATCTAAAGACGGAAAGAAATGGCCCTGCCCTGGTGAGCTCATGTCAAAGAGGGAAGATGGACACACGAAGAAAGAATGCTGCCCCTTTGGGGCAAGCAGGAAAGTGGAGGGATGGGAATGCACCAACCCATCCATATGAAAATGGAAGCATACAACTACTTGTCCGGATGCCTACTTGGCTGACATCACGGGACAAAATGTCCGGGTCTATAATGGGGTTGCTTGCTTTCTCCTCACATCAGTACTGCCTTGCAGGGGTCAGTGCTGTGAGGTTTCCACAGACCTGGATTCAAACTCTGCTCCACTGACTAGCTGCCCAACCTCAGGCAAGGGCCTTACCCTTCCCAGGGCTTCACTTCCTGACCCACCAAATGAGGACAGTGCTAGCTCTCAGCTGTGAAGATGAAGATAGATGTGTGTAAGCAAATGGAACATTATAGATATTCAGTAAATATGCATCCTTTTCCCAGTTCTGTGTCAATCCATTTTCCCCATAGCTTTTGAGCTAACAGCAGTTCAGCCTCTCAAAGTCCTATTCTCCACTGGGACTAAAGACCAGTGGTGCCCCTGGAAATATCTCAGGAGGGGCCTCAGGTTGGGCTGTGTTCCTCTCCTACTTTGCAGAAAACTTGGTATCTTTCTAGTTAGAATCGGCATTCTACGTCCATGTTCCAAATTCTCCTTCCTTGGTGTGAACTCTCTCTTTACAGCTCCCAGAAAACCTCTTCTGGACACAGAGCCTCTCACCTCCAGCCTGTGCTCTCAGGAGCCCCAGAAGCTCCTGAGAATCACCCAAATCTGGCCTCCCACAAAAGGATGCAGCCACGGTTGTCCTCTCCTGACAAATTGAGCCTGAAGCTGTGAAGATCTCTTCTGTTAGAACTTTTTAACGGTGTCATAAATCTTTTATTAACATTTGGTATTATACTAATTAAAACTGTTCTCTGTATGTATTATTAATTTCCCTAGCACTCCTTGCCGGGGTGACGTTTTCAGCCAGCTAAGCAGAATGTAGCACAGTAAATAAGAAGCAACTCATTTCCAGACAATTAGCCTTGCAGAAAAATAAGTTGGTTAATGGAAGGCATGATGATTACAAATTTTACCTAAATAAACAGGGTATCTTAATGGTAACTCTTCAAGCTAAGTAAACAGATTGGGGTGGTAATGTCCTAAGCAATACTTAAATGTAACTGTTTAATAAATTGGTAAATTACTCATTTCATCTTAGAACAAAATGGTAATACTGTAGTAATAACCTAGTATATATTCCGTAAATATGAAGCATTATCACTTTAGCTCTGTAGAAATCACCACAGTGATATGTCAGCATTGATCTAAAACTGCAGCATTTTATCTCAAGTTTATTACCCATTTTTGAGAATCGCTGAGATTTTCAGAGCATAATGGCAATAAAAGAAGAATTTAAAAAGCGCTTTAATGTGCATAAGTTAATCAGAGGTATCCTCGGGGGGAAAAGGAAATTTGGTAAAACATGAATTATAAGCATCATTTAAACTTACTTTGGACACTAGAGATAATAAATGGCACCATAATTTAGAAATAGCTTTTAACATCAATGACGGTAAGTACCACTTTACTGTTCATAAGAATTGCAGAGCAATGGTGCTGAGGCCAATTTTATTAGCCATTTTTTTCTTTATAAAAGCAATCCAGCCCTTTCCACAACTGAGGAGACAGGAACAAGAGTTACGTGCTAATATGCAAAATGCATTTAAGTTTTTTGAAATAGAGAATAATAAATTGTGCCAAAAGATACAGTCTGGAGACAAATGAATGATCATTTAAAAAGAATAAGGCACTCTCAGAGTTTACATATTTGGGGAAACTTGATAAAAAAAAAAAAAAGCCAACAAATTGTTCATACATTTTCTCATTTGCCAGAGCACGCGAGTGTGCTTTCAAGTCGCAGAGATGAAGCCATAAATCCCAAAGACTGGAAGATGCCGCAACAGAAGTACATTTTTGTAAATTGTCGCCATTGACAAATCATTTTTAAACTATTCAGAGTGCAGGTTTAGTCTTCTCTTCAGGGTGCCCAAGCAACCCGTCTTCAGAGAAGCCTTCAGACTCTGACCTGTACTTACCAAGCATGGCCCGACGGGGGTTGGGGGGGGGGTTGCTGGCAGTCACACAGCTCAAGCCGAGCAGCGCAAGCTGTGGGTCGGACGGTCGCCAGGACTCACCGAGCCACCTACTAAGCACCCAGTGCGCTGAGCATCACGGGGCCCAGCAGAAGCCTGTCTGGTGCAGCGCATGGCCAGGCTGGCAAACCCTGGCTTCTGTGGGGGAAACAAATCCAAGATGTCAGCCCGCACCCTGCCCTTCCGGATTCAGTAACACCTCCAGCTTCAAGGTCCTTTGCTTTTCACCGAATGGATTTGAGGACAAACAAAACTTGATCTTTAAGTCTCAGATCCAACTGAGTAACACAGATGTCCACTCTCCCCTGCTTTTGAATATGAATGTATAACAGATATGGGGTCTTTATTGAAAGCAGCTCCTTCTGGAGGTAGGTGGGCATGGACTCCAAGAGTACAGTGGGTAGGAAGGCAAGGAGAGGAGATATTGCCTGGACTCTTTCTGAGGGAGGGAGGCAAGGCTCTTTCCTGCATGCTTGCAGGCAGAGAGCAGGCCTGCAGGCCTTCTGTACACCTTAACTTTAGTTTATCCTTTTGTGTTCATCTTACCTCAAGACACATCATTATCCTCTCACTAAATATCACTGACTTCCCTCCCTCAGAGAGAATCCAGGAGATAGCAGGGTTGCCTGGCCTCCTCGTGGGAGAAGTCACATTTTGTATGAGAACTCACCTCTCATAACCGTGTCTGCCGCATCTCTGTAGAGCACCCCAACTTTGGTTGAAGAGCTCAGCTTTGGAGACAGATTGGAGCAGCCTGGGCTGATAGAAAACTTTTGCATTCAGGCATCTATGCAACCTTGGGCAAATATACTTTAAAGTTGCCAGGGCTTAGTGTTCTCATCTGTAAAATGGGTTTCAAAACTGTTTAATAAGATTATTAAGAGGATTGAATGAGAAAATATGCATAATGTACAGAGCACAGTGCTCAGTACAGTACATGGTCGGTGCTCAGCATATGTTAGGTTTCCCCCTCTCTGGAGTCGGAGGGCTAGATTCCAGTCCATGTCCTGCGTGATGTCGCTGTGTTATTTAATGTCCCCAAACCTCACATTTCTCATCTTCAAAATGAGATCTACTTCCTAGGGTTATTTTAAGGGTTAAATGCAATCATTTGGGTAAAATGCTTAGTCCACTGTCTGGCTTACATAGATGTTCTAGAAATGCTATTTACTATTATTTTTATTTAATAAGTATATACTTAGCAGTTGCAGTGTGCCAAACGTCAGCAACCAAAGTAAATGGAAGCCCCAGAAGGCAGCAGAGCACCTGGCTTCTCTGACTTAGAATAATCTAGATTCTCCACAGCCAGTCAGCAGCCATTTCTAGAAGGTTCTCTGTGGAAGAGACATTGCAGACTGAGGTGGGTCAGGACTCTGAGCTCTGACATAAATGGGTTTGAATTTTTGCTCAATCGCTTAATGTCTGACCGTAAGCAAGTTACTGATATCGTCTCTGGGTTTGCTTCCTTCTCTCTGTGAGGAGAACAAGAACAATTTATCTTGGGAAAATTAATCCACCACTAATAAGACGAACAGTAAATGTATCATCGTGGTTATCATGCATTGGGCTCCTGGTGAAGTGCTCAATGGATTATGTCATTTAATTCTCCAACAACCCTGTAAGAAAGGTCTGTCCTTACAGGGTACACATGAGGACACAAAGGCTCAGAGGCAAGTGACTTTTCCGAGGCCATGCAGCTGGTGAGTGGTGAAGCTGGGATTTTAACACAGGCTTCTTTATGCTCTGTACATGTTGTGGGCATTTTGGTAAGGAGGCAAGTCACATTTAAATACCATCTTCTTTCCATGAGCTGAAAATCCTCAGGGCCTAGTGGCTGCAGGTTACCCCATGGCTCGTCAGCACCCGCAGGGGCTCAGAGCCTGTTCGTTAGCGTGGGCTGAGGGAAAGGGCAGTAGAAGCGCCCTGAATCCCTTAGATGGAGTGTAAGACCCAGCACCTTCCAACCACCTTCAAGAGGCTCAAAAGAAAAATAACATTAGCAGCAGCAACAAAAATACTGCTGTAAATACAACCCAAGGTTTTCTGGTTTGTATATGAATTTGTTTAGGGATAATAGTCTTCAAACCATTTGGAATTCTCTCTGGCAGTCACACAAAAACATTGGCTTTAATAATAAGGAGGTTTGAGGGACCTCACTGGGTAAAAACACATGAGCTGAAGCCAGTGTCCTTGGGTTGAAGTCCTGGCCTTTAAAGTCAGAGTGACCTTGGGGATGTTGTGTCACTTCTTAGAGCCTCAGTTTCCTCATCTGTAAAATGGGAATTGCAATAGTACCTATCTCTGAGGGCTGTTCTGAAGATTATATAAGATTGTGCAAATATTATCCACAAATGGTAACTGCTGGGCAGCCAGAGTCTGGGCTCCGGATCCACTGGGAGCTGGGGACTGGGTGCACACAGCCCCATCCCTGCTCAGAGGGGCCTCTCCAACAATTGAACTTGAAACTGCAGGCAATAATACGGGGGACCCCATTCCAAGGTCCTCTCCCTCTGACTTCCTGGGGTTAAGTTTCCTCCCTGTTCTCCCCCATGCCCCTCCTCCTTAGTCCCACCACTTCCTAAGAACAAAAGTGGCCCAGCTGTGTCGGCCCAGACAGCAGATGCAAGCGTGTGCTGTTTAGCATACTGGCTATTCACTGGCGCCCCTCTGAGCCCAGCACCACCTTCTCTAGCCCCAGGGTCTCGGTGGGCCTTGCCCACTAGTACCCCCGAGGGCACACCTTCCCAAGAGGGTCGGTCTATTCCTAGAGCGCTCCACATCCCTCCTCTTAGCTGAGTTTCTGCTGGCAGCTTCTGTGCTGGCAGGAAGGAGAGGATTTTTCCTGGATGGAGGATGGAGGAGGCAAAGGATGCGCTGCCGACCCAGGTTCCAGGCCTTGGAGAGTTTCAACATGTCCCAGATAAATCCATCGATCACTAGGGCTTGATAACAAACCCAGTACATTCCAGCTAGCCGGCCAGCATGGGAGCTACATGGGGTCTAGAGGCTTTTAAAGCCAAGCTAGGATTCTTCCATTTGAAGATTTGGCTTCTTTAAAGTTGGGGCAGTCTGGGTCAGCACAAATCTAATGATCCAGCAACCGGCAGAGCTTTTCCAGTCTCCGCTCTGTGGTAGGGTGGGAACACAGCCTGGCTCGGGCCCCACAGCCAGCCCAGCCGGCAGACCCAGAGTTTGAGTCAGAGCCCAGTTAAGGTGTGGGGTGAACCTGGGTGGGTCAGCTGCCTTTTCTGCTCCCCAACTTATTTGTAGAATGAAAACATGAGACTGTTTCAGGATTCAGTGGGTTGGTGGATGGTGTGAGAACCACTATACAAATGTTCTGTTCAAATATATTTTGTTCTTTTACCCTACCTCCTCTCCACACTGATTGGGAGCATATTTAAAGGGTTTAATAACTCATTAATTGGCAGCCAGTCTGACACTTACAGGAACAACTTTTGTCAGATCATTTCAACTAAAGTGAGAGGCAGATACAGCCACGGATCTCAGGGTAACACCAGGACACTGCAGCCTCTAACCAGATCAACCCAGGCCCAGTTTCCCAGGTGATTTCTCCACCAACTGTCCACCTTCAGTGGACTGGAGAACTGACCTCAGTGGGGGCCACTGCCCCATTCCTGCCCTTTCCTCCAAAATAGCAATACCTCTGATTAAACCCCTAGGTTATTAGATGTTTAATTAGATTTCTTATCTATAAATATGTATTTTAAATGCTTCTAAACGCATAGTAATTTGAAGAGCAGCTGTATTATAAGCTGTGGGTTTTTTACTTTTCCTGAAAGTCTTTAATGACTATGCAGCCCTAATTTTACAGATACAGAAATCAAAGCCACTCCAACAGGGCCGCACAGCAAGGGAGCAACAGAAGTGCGCTGAGAACTCCGGGCCATCGTCGGCTGGGAAGACACCGATCATTGTGGCAGTTCTGCTTGGATTTTGTGTCTGTCGGAACCAAGTAAGTGTGCGACTGGGTCTGGGCGTCGCTGAGAGGAGGCGCTCATAACCGAGTGAGCAGATGCTTGGGAATGTGGCAGCCTCTCCGGGAGCCGGCAGATTTCGTGCAAGGAAAACCGCTTTCGGTGTTGAGAAACCTTCCGTTTCCAGAATGCGGGCGCCTGCACCATGCTGGCCCTTCTTGGGCATTGCTCTGCCTGTGTTTGAGTTGCGCTGTGGCCGAGACTGGAATTTTGGCGAAGATACCCAGGAATCTTAAGCACTGTTGCAACCTAGGCCGGGTCCTTGGGCGGGAGGTTTCAGCGGGAAGTTGCCACATTCTGAGGTCCCTAACGCGGGGCGCCTAGCTGGACCGCTTCCAAACAGTCGCGTACCGCCTGCTGCAGCCTGGGCCCCGGCCACCGAATCGGCGCGGCCAGTGGCTGGACCCTACTGGACCAGGCCGCGTCCTTAGGTTCGCAAGAAGGGCCTCAGGCCCCAACTGCTTGTGGAACTGACGAGGCAGACGGGCTGGCAGAGGTTGCCTGGCCCAGGGGCGCAGCCAGGCCTCCGATGTTATCGCCAAACCGGGGGCGGCGCGGCGCCTCTCCCCGTCCCTGCCCGAATGTCAAATGCAGGTCAGCCCGCAAGCCTGAGAGGCAAGAGCTGGGCACCCTTGGAGCCCAGCATCCTTGGGGTCCACCGTCCGAGCCAGAGCAAGAAGGCCCTTCTGCCTCACTGTGGCCCCGGGGCTAATGTCAGTGTTGCTGCCGTTGTACCCTGGGTCTGCTGCCCATCCTTCATTAGGCAAAGTACCCCTTTCCCCCCAAATATTAGCGGGCTTTGTTTGGGGGTGGAGAGCGCTGGTCCGACGCCGATGGGAGACCCAGAACTAATTTCTGAACTTCCCTGGGCCTTAGTTTTTCCAACTGCAAAATGGGGAGGGGCATCCAATCCCCGCAGAGACGTGCGAATCGTCAACCACGCTGCATGCAAAACGCGTGGTCCGCAGCCGGCATTGTACAGGGAACTGCTCTAGAAGAATCATCCGCTTGCGGAAATCGAGCGGCCCGCCCTTGAGTTTCTCTCTCTCTCTGGCTCTGATTCGGCTGGGTCCTCACTGCATCGCCCAACCCCAGACTCCACCGGCTGCGGAGTCTCCCGGGGAGAGCTGAGCGCAGCCTACCTCCCAGTCCCAGGGCCAGGCAGCCTCGCAGCTCTTTGCGAAAGCCTCGGGCCCAGCGTCCTCCTCCTCCCCTTTCTGGGGGTGGAGCCCCGAAACCGGCACGCGGGGAAAGCTCCTGCTACCAGCCCGCCTGGGCCGAGAAGCTGCCTCTTGCCTCCTGGTCCTGCTTAAGCAAAATGGACGCGGCTTTAGAGAATCTCTCAACGAGATGAGGGAAGGCCACGGGGAAGGGCGAAATCGCTATCCCTTGCCCAGAGGCCTGCTGCTGCTTTTCCTCAGCTCCCTCCGCGGCTGGGCTGGACGTCCACACTTACCCGCCTGCCTCCGGAGCCTTGGCCGCTTCCCGGGGCTAGGTGGGGGCTGATGTTGGAAGAGGATCTCGAAGAAGGCGCCCTTGTGGGCCTCCCAGCTTACTCCAGATTCTCTTTATCCTAAACTCAGCCTCAGGGGCTCCTGCCTGATCCGCATATTTCCGTACCCTGGTCGGGAGACTGGAAGTAGTGTTCCTTAACAGGGCATCCTCAGGCTCCCATCCAGCGCAGCCAAAGGCTTTACACAGCGGAAGGAGGGCGTTAGTCGCTAAATGGCCTCACGTGGCTCACAATCGCTCCTACCCGCTGAGGGCGCCCGCGCTGCCCTGGGCAAGCCTGGTTGGGAAAAGAATCGCCACCCGGCCCCACAAAGTGGGCTCAGTCCCCCTAACTCGAAGAGACTCCTAGCTCGTTTCTGACTGGACAAGGCTTTGTTGGGACAATGCGCTCAGAGAGGGCGAATGCCGTGGAGGCACCGGTGGGGGAAAAACTGGCGCTCCTGAGGGCCAGTGGGACTTTGTCCCGGTCCCCAGGCCTGCCTGAATGCCCACACCGGCGGGCCTATCGATCAGAGACCTTTTTGTGCAAAGCAAGGCACCACGCCAGAGAGAAAGATAAAGACGTGTGTCTGTACCCCTAAAAGTCCCAAGAATTGAGGGTCATCCTAGCGAAACAACAAAAATAATTTAGAAAAACAAAACCCACTAAGTTTATCATGGGGAAATATAATAAAAGTGAGGGAAATTGGAAATCGACTCCAGCGCCTGAGGAAGGGACTGCTGGAACAGCAAAGGCAAAAGAAGGTCGCACTAGTTTTTAGATATTCAAGTTCTCAGCAGAAGGGCCAACCTTTCCCATCCTGATAAAGGCGTTCATTTGGCTTTTTTAGAGGAGAAAATGGAAGCATTTCAGGAAGACACTCACAGAAGAGACCCGAAGCTCTGAGTCACCCTAGTTCCCCTCTGGGGTGTCTGTAAGTCCCCAGCGACCGAGATCAGTAGGGCTGGAGGTAGAGCTAAGGGCAGAAACGCTGGGAGCGCCAGTTCTTTCTGACTCCCTCCCTTTCCTCGAGGCCTGCCATGCACATTCCCCGCAGCCCGCCTACAACGAAGGCATTCAAATACAGGAGCCCGCAGGGTGGCTCGTGGGCCCAAGGCGTGCAGGGCAACGAGACGCGCGGGGCTCCTACAGGGCTTCTGGGATGGCATTCAAAAAGGTTTACCTCAGGGAGCTCCTGGGAGCCCGGCCTGGAGGGGGGAAAGGAGGGAGAGAGCGCGCGAGATGGAGCGAGGTAGGGGCAAAGAGATTCTGAAAGACCAGACAGAAAACAAAAAGGACAAAAAGAAAAAAAATAAGAGGAGGGAAGGAGAGAGCCAGAGGACTGGAGAGTCAGAAATGGAGAAAAGAAGAGGAGGAAGAGAGGGTATGACAAAGAAAGATGAGAAACTAAAAGCAACAGAGAACGAACCTATATAGAGAACATAAAATTGTAAAGAAAAGGGGAAAAAAGTAACAGAAACCAAGAGTAACAAATAGAGGGGAAAATAGAGAATGTCGTAGAGAAAGAGATGGAGAGTCCAGAAAATAAAAGTTTTTAAAAGGCTGAAAGGGAGAATGATAAAAGGGGAAAAAAATAAACGAGCAAGCGGAAATGTTCACGGATGCTTCGGGTGTGTTTGTCGTTGTCGGAAGAGGCACCCGCTCTAGATCTCGTAATCCCCAAACTTCCAGCTTCTGAGCCCAGGTAAAGCGGGTAGACGGGGCCACGCTGCTTCTCAACCTGGGGCTGTGGTACTGGGCGTTTGGGCGCCACCCCCCCTCCTCTCCTGTGAAAACGCTGTGGCTGCAGTGACGTCACTTGACGTCACGCTCCACCTGCGGTCCCACACAACCCAAAAGGGCGCGGATATCCCGGGGTTGTGCGCCGCCCTTGCTCCCTAGACGCCTATCGTTTGGAGACCCGGGATGCGCACCGGGTCTGGGCGCACAGCCCGCCCTTAGTGCGCCCAGATCCCTTGAAGCCAGTCGGCGGGGCCGCCTCAAGGCCTCTCTGGGGCCTGCCTCGTTGGAGAGAGACAGTGGGTTGTGAGCAGAGGAAGAGGGGTGAGATTTGCGTCCCAAGAAATTCGAGGTCGCCCCGCCTCCCACCCCCTAGGTGGGTGGGTGACCTAGGACGGTCGAAGTACCCGTCCAGGTGGGGTCTTTCACTCCTCAGCTCAGCCTGACACTGCTTGCTCTGCGACCTCTGGGCCTAGAGTGCCCTTCCCACGTCCACCCCTTCCCGCCGGCACCCAGACTACGGGCGGCCGGCACGCACTGACCTGCACCGCGGGTCCTCCGCGGGGCCCCGGACCGGGGTTCGAGCTGAGCTGAGGCGGATATCCACGAGGCTCGGAGAAGTGGACGCGCGCCCGCACACCGCCGCTCAGCCTCTACCGCCACAAGAGTAGGGTGCAGGGCCGGGGGTCGCCGAGCATTATTGGAACGAAAACGAAATAAAAGCGGCGTTAAGTGAAATAGCTAACTTTTTTATTAAATAAAACGACTTAAATAAAAGGAACGGAAAAGAAGAGTGGACTCAGCCTCAACGCAGGGTGCCCCAGCCCCTGGCGCTTCCCCCAGCCGCCTGGTGGGCCGCCCCTCCTCTAGCGGCCCCCTCGGGGGAAGCAGGTGGCCGGTTTCTAAAGAAAAAAGCCAAAACTTTTATTATTTACACGTTTGGGCAAAAGTACAAAGTATAATACAGGCGCCCAGCCCGGGGGGCTGCGGGCGAGGGGCGGAGAAACGTAAGGCGCTTTCTTTGTCAGGCCCGGGCCTGGGGCGGGACTGGGCGCGGGGCGGAGGCTCGGATTGTGCAGCCGCTCGGAGCCCGGGCCCAGCCCCCCACCGCGGCCGGCGGGGATGCGGCCGCGCCCTGGGGCCTACTCGAGCTTGGCGGCCCCTTCCCCTCTCAGCCTTGGTTCCCCCCCAGCCCGGCTGGGGGCTCGGAGCGCCCCGCCGGGTCGGGGCGGCGATCCTTGGCGACGGTACGCGCTGGTGGCTCACACCAGAGAGGTGACGGCGGGGACCTTGGAGCTATCCTCCTCCCAGGGCTGCAGATTCTGCAGAGCAAAGAGCGACGAGTTGTGCAGACAGAGCGGATCGGGCTGGATGGAGTCGTTGAGGCTCTTTTGGAAGGCGTCGTGTTGCAGCTGCAGCATGAGCCGGCTCGCCTGCTGCCGCTCCGCCTCCCGCTCCTCCGCCGTCTGCCGCCTGCACCGGGGGAGGGAGAGGGACAGCACCGTCAGGCACCCGGCACTCCGGGGCTGCCGGCGGGGGCCCCAGCACGCCGAGGAGCCGAGGCCAGCCGGGAGCCTCGAGGCACTTGGTCCGTCTGCCTCCCCACCCGCGCTGTGCGCTGGAGACTCGCGAGTCCGGGGGATGGGTTGGGATCGTTTGTTTTTGTCGTGCGCCGGAGATCGCCAAGAGGGAACTCCGCCCGCCGCCCACCTGCACGCCTGGGTTTTGTGACTTCGCCAACAACAAAGATTTTCTTTGCGGGATAACGAGAGGAGGGCGTGTGTGTAACTGACTAGATTATGCGGGCAGCCAGGTCACCGTGGTCCACGGGTGGGGCGGGCGGGCTGGCTCCGCGCCTCCCGGTGTCCCCGGGCCCGCTCAGCCTCATCCAGTTCTCCCAGGCTCTGTCTCAAACCCCTCTTGTAGAACGCGATCGCTTCGCCGTTTACGGGTTAAATCGAAACAAGGATCGGGTAGAAACAGGGCTGGAGTCGGGCTGGGCAGCTAGAGGGGGAACTCGGAGTCCGCGCGTATTGTCGGAAATCTGAGAGTGCAGAGAGCAAGCGGGAGGGATTTAGGGGAGCGCAAGAGGCCTGGGGTGCGGTGGGGTGCGGTGTGGAGAGGGCTGGTGAGAGGAAACCGAACGAGCTCAGGAGACGGAATAAAACACCGAGAGAGTTGGAGAGGCTCACGAACGCGACACGGGGATGGCAGTGGAGGAGAAGCCGAGGCGCGGGAGAGTGGGGAGAGGCGGGCAGGAAGTCAAGCAGGGAGATAAAACCTGGAAAGGAGTGGGGAGGCACAGCCTTAGGAGGGCGGGTAGTGGGTATTACAGGATGGAGAGAGGGCGGCGCAGGGCGGGCGAAGGGCAGGTGCAGGGCCGGGCCTCTCTCACCGCCACTTGGTCCTCCTGTTTTGGAACCAGGTCTTGACCTGCGCATCCGTCATTTTGAGGGACTTGGCGAGCGCCGCCCTCTCGGCGGAGGCCAGGTACTTCTGGCGGTGGAAGCGCTTTTCTAGCTCGCAGATCTGCACCCGAGAAAAGGATGTGCGCGGCTTCTTACGCTTGGGCGGCGTCCTGTTCTGGTAAGGGTGGCCGATGCGCCGGGTCACGGTGAAGGGCGTGAGCGCTGCGGCCGCTGCGGAGACACACCAGGCCCCCTGAAGCTCAGCCCGGCTCGACTGCCATTCAGGCCCCATGCGTACCCGGTGCCGCCCGGTGGGGCGCAGCGTCCTCGGCTATTTCGTTGGTCCCGCGCTTCCCCAGCGGCCCCAAGCCGTTTGGGGGATGCCCCCCTCTTCCCCCGGGTACAGGCTTATTTCCCCAAACTCCCTGATTTTCCTCCCCTCTGTGGTTGCCAGGGCCCCTGGGCACTGAGGCCTCCACCAAGCTTGGGCCTCCGAAATCGTTTCTCAAATGGAGCACATCGGGCGCGGGGCCTCTGACCCCAGGAGGGCCGAGGGCCGGTGCCTGTTTGGCCACCTTGCTCACCTGTGAAACGGTCTTTCACGAAGCGGCGGCTGCTCTCCATCCAGGGGAAATTGAGGCCGCCCAGGCTGGAGACCGTGGGCACGGAGGGCATGGCGGGCAGCGCGCTAGGCAGAGGCGGCGGCACGGCCCCGGGCAGCGGCCTGTGAGCTGGCACCCGGATCACGCCGGCGGGCGCCAGGCTTAGGTTGACACTATAAGATCCTGCATCCTCGAAGGGCGCTCCGAGGCCGGCAAAGGAGGCGGGCAGAGATGGGTACGTGGCGCCCGGACGGCCCCCGGGGGGCCCTCCCAGGTAGCTGGCGCCATCGGGGCCCCGCGGGGCTGGTGCGCTGTCCTGGTCCGGGCTGTTGAGGATCTGGTCGATGCCGAAGCTGATGGGCTCGTGCGGGTGCGGGGTCTGCGCGCTGGCGGGCGCCTCCATCCTGGGTGGGCAGAAGGGCTGGGCTGGGCTGGGCGGGGAGGCGGCTGGGTCCCCGTTACGGCGCGGCCATGGAGCGCCCGGCGCCTCTCGTCGCACTGAAACTTTGCCAAGAGTGCGCGGGCCCGACAGGCTCTGTGTCATCTTTCTTGAACCGAACCTGGAGTTTCCGCTGCTAATTCCTCTCCTGCCGCAGCCATTGGCTGCTATCAACAAGCCTCTCTCCTCCCATTGGCTCCCGGCTTTCAATAAAGGCCTAATTCATGGAAATAGGAGCTTAGGGACTGTTCCAAGGTGACATCATTTTAACAAACGAACAATAGGTCAAATTTATTAGCCGGGATAATGGGCGGCGGATATTAGCGCCCGAACCGCAGCCTCCCAAACCCGAAATCTAACGAAGCTGCAATTAGCAGACGCTCCCCGCTCCTCCCGGCCAGGGCCGCTTCCTGGCCGCCGCGCGGGGCGGGCAGGGCGCTCTGCTGGTGAAATTGTCGTTTGCTGAGGGGGGTTTCGTTTTCTTCCAAATTTTTTTCATCTGAGCAAAAATCAAACCGTATGAATCCTTTCAATTGCAATGGAGTTGCAACCCCCGAACGACCCTGCGGAAACCGCTGCAGCGTTCTGGATACCCCACCGCCACGGGAGCAACGAAACGGGCGCACAGCGGGGCGCAAGCTCCGCGCTCCTTGTGCGCGGGGTGAGGACGGCACCGGAGCGTGTCCCGCGCTCGCGAGAACCCCAACCCGCGTGGGGAGAAATTCGCCCCTGCCTGGGCTTCGGCCGCGGCGTCGCGGCCACTTTGGAGACGCTCCCTGGCTCCAGCCGGGAGGACCGAGGCGTGACTCTCAGGTGCCCACGAGTGCCAGGCCTGGCTGAGCTAGGGACCCTGGGTCGCCAGGTGGGGAGCGGGATCCGGTCCCTCAAAATTCGTTGCAGGATGGACCGGACTGTAGTCATACGTGGGGACCCACCCATGGCGCATCAGGTGTGGGACCTGGGGTTCCCGAGGGACATGGGCGGGGGCGGCTCATAATTAAAGCAAATAGCGGGGTTTCTTTGGGTAACCGGAGCAGCGAGCTCTTCCCGCTCTAGTCCAGCCAGGGCTCTGGGACCACTCCCTGCTCTGCCCACGCCCTCGGAGACTGTGCAGGCAGGCCGAGGGGCACCGGTGACAGGCCCGTGCAGGGCAGCCCCCATCCCTGCACCAGCCTCAGCTGTTTCCCCGGGGGTGGCTTACAGAATCGTTTTCTACCTGCTAATTCTAAAATCGTTAGGTGCAAACTGAGACTGCTGCCCCGTTGCCAGGTCTCTACCTCTTGCTTTCAGTCTGGCGGACGTGGTGAGAACTCGGTTGCCCTGTTGGCCGGAAAGGTGTTCACCTTTGGGCCAGGTCACTTCCTAGCTGAGTGACCTTGAGCAAAGCTTTAGGCTTTGGTTTTCTCATTTATGAAACGGGACTGTGTGAACTGCGGGATGGTCGTGAGTTGTTGAGAGAGCCCGGGTTAGGGCCTCCCCACACCTACCCCCCAGGGTACCAGTTGATGTATTATTCTCACCATTCCTGTTTGGTTGTTTGCAATTTTATTTGCGAAGGCTCAGTATCTTGGAGAGAAAGGTGTATTCGTCTACCGTGGGCTCAAGTCTCAGAGGGCAGGGAAGGCAACCTGCCCTCAATCACAGGAGTCCTCAGAATTCACAATCTTAAGGCCTGGCTCCCTGAGTCAGGTCACCATCCACTCTGTGACCTTGGGCAAATGTCTGGCCCTAGTGGAACCTCAGTTTTGGGTGGGGAGAATGAGGCCGTTGGGCTCTGGGCCAGCCCTCCTCCACTGCTTCTGGAGACCAGAACCTTCGGATGGAGTAGATGCCATTGCTCAGGACGGGGAGCCTCCCACTTCTAATTCAGGCTCAGTCACCAGGGGCCTGGGGGTTGTTGGGTCCCTCATTGCCTCTCCTGGAGCCTCATTTTCCTAATTTGTAAAACGGAAAGGGTAATAGCTACCCCCAGGGTGGCTGTGAGAAGTAAATGAGAGAAGGTCTGTGGAATTGCCTGTGAGAAACTAGCGGTTACATAATAACTTTAACGACAACAGTAGAGCAACTGTGGGTTGAGAACTTAGCACGTGCCAGGCAAGGGTAGGGGCACTTATTTATTTATTCCTCACAACAACCTTATGCCAAAAGGGCTGTTATTGATTCCATTTTTCACGTGATGAGGGAACTGAGGCTCAGAGCATTCTGACGCAGAGACTGGCAAAGACTCCTCACTAGCTCCACTTTCTTCCAGGCTTCCAGAGCCCTGGATTCCAGGCCTGTCTTTGCCACCTCCCAGCTCTGTTCAAGGGGATGCACGAAAGGTATGTGGGCAGAGAGTTAGGAAGAAGGTGTGGGTTGTGTGGGCAACATTGCTTCCCGAGTATGGTGAATGGGCCCAGTGCTTAAGAATCAAATCCCCACCGTTGTTTATCAGCTGTGGGCTCAAGGAATCCTCTTTGTGTTTCAGTTTCCTCATCTGGTAAATCACCAACGCTAACATCATGGGATTAAATGAGGTCTTCCAGGCAAGCATCTGGCACAGTGCCTGGTGTGCGGGAGGGCTCAGCCTCACTGAGCTCCTGGCTGCCTGGGACCCTAGCTTCTCAGTCATCCAGCAGTAGGCGCTTGGAGCCACTGAGCACAAACCCCCTTTCTTTCCCGGCCCAGACAGAACAGGGCTGTTGGGCAGCTCAGGAAAAGGAGTAAATGGAGCAGGTGGTAGGTAGTCCCTGGGACAGTGTTTTCGAAGTGTGTTCCCGGACCAGCAGCATCAGCATCACCTGGGAATTCGTTAGGAATGCGCATTCTTGGATCCCAGCCCAGATCAGTACCCCTGGGGTTGGGTTCAGCAGTCTGTGTTTAACAAGCCTTCCAGGTGATTCAGATGCCTACTCATGCGAATTTGGAAGCTGGTGCCCAGAATATTGTCCATTTCATCCAAGTTTTCAAATTCAGTGCTATAACATTGTGGGGTGATTCTCTCTTGCTTTGAAACTCTCGTGTTGAATCTGTGTTAACATTCTCTGTGTTTCATTCTTAGTGTTACTCAGTTGTGCCTTTTGATCATATTTGCCAAAGGTTTGTCTCTTTTATTGGTCTTAAAGAAAAGACTTTTATTTCGTTCTCTTTTTACGTAGCATCTCTTTCAGAAATATTTTGTCTTATTTTTATTACTTAATTTCTTCTTTGTTGAGGTGAAAATTCAGTTCATTTTGGTCAATCTTTTTTTTGTTATAAATACATTTAACATCATACATTTTCTTCTGAGCACTGTTTAGGCCAAATATTATTTGATGTATATTTGGTGTTTCTGAAATTATAATTTTTTGCTGTGCCTTTTTAACCTGTTGTCAATTGAACAATCACACACACACACACACACACACACACACACACACACACTAGAAAAGCTCTAAAGGACTGGGCAGCTGGCATGGTGGCCCAGACTTGTGAGGCCAGAAAGACTTCCAGGATGCAGCATACCTTCTCCTCTTCCTGATGAAGCAGCTGGGAGAAGGGTTAGAGGTGGTGGAGGCCTCAGGTGTCATACAGGAGCAAGGGAGGCTTCAGGGATAAGAGGCAGGATGTTGACACTTTCAGCTGTCTGTGTGCAGGAGGCCCGAATTCAGGCTCGCTCTGCCACTGACTTCGTGTGTAGGCTGGGACTCAATTTCCCTGCCTATAAATGGGGTAGAGTTTGAATCACGGCTCTTGAACGTATTTGGGTCAGCAACCTAATTTGAAAGATTGACGAAAATATTATGGACCACTTCCATAGACAGAGACACAAACACCTCAGTTTGGCATATTGTGGGTTGCTCACCTGCCCACCCTCCATTCTTAATTCACATGCCCTGGTTAGGGTTCTGTAGGGGCCCTTCCATTTCTTACGACGGAAGGCTCTAAAGACACTTGCCCAAACTTATTCACTCATTCATTCATTTGTTCAGGTATTTACTGAGCACCTACTCAGATTTTCTGGGCCGTGTCCCAACTTTGGGCCTCAGTTTCCCCATCTGATAGTGGAAGTAATGCAGTCTGAGCTTTTCATCACTGCCTCCCCGCTACTGGGAGGACTAGGGGAAGGACCTTCCTGAGGAGGTCTGAAAGGCCTCGGAGACTCTGCCAGCTGGAGGAAGGCCAAGACACCTGGTGCCGGTGCATGAGCTTAAAAAACAGTTGGCGTAAGGAAGTGAAGCCCCTTGCCCAGGGGCGTGCGGTGGGGAAGGGCTAGAGCTGGGGTCTGAACCCAGTACTGCCTTGACTGCAAAGTCCATGCTTTTCCCTTTACCTCATACCCCCATTTCTGCTCTGGAAGCAGGTAGTAAAGCTTCTAAGTCACAGGACTGAGTAGGGAGGGGAAATCTGTGGAGGCTCTGGGTGAAGGAGCTCCGGAGCTGGGTGAGGGCTGCTGGCAGTAGGTTCACTTGTCTCCGCATTGGCCTCGGGACAGTCTCCGGGGCAGAAAAGGTGTTGGTGGCACTCAAGTCCATGTCCCGGTGCTGGCCCGGGGCTCACTGGAGGGTCGTCCGGAATTTGTGGTATTAAGTTGAATAGCACACAGCAAGGTCAGACGAGGGGGTAAGGAAAAAGGGGTCAGAAATTCAGCACTCGCCACCCCCAGCTCTGCCCACAGCAGGTGCCTGCTTTAAGACCCAAGCCAGCTATCACCTCTCTGCCTGTCTTCTAAAGCAGCCCCCCGGCCCCCAGCCATTTTCTGTCCCTGTTTATTTTCATCATTGCACTCATTGCCTTTGGACCCTATCTTATCTGTCCTGCTCACCAGCTCTCTGAAGGCAGAGACTTCACCTCGTTCACTGGTAGGTGAAGGAATGAGCGAATGAACGATCTCCAGGATCCTTGTGCTGAGTCAGACCCTGGCCCTGGCCTTGAGGAGGGCCCAGCCTGGCAGGGAGACTGGCAGCAGCAGGAGGGAACTGCCACGGGGCTAGGGGGTTAGGAGAGAGGGTGTAAGGCAGGCAGGGGGAGGGAAGGAGAGATTCCTTCCCTGGTGTGGCCTGGTGGAGGATGCGGTGGTGGCAGGACAGAGAACACGCAGTTTCAGGGGCAAGGGCAGGCGTCCAGGGCAGGTGCGCATGGTGGCCTTCTGAGCTGCTCAACACCTGATCTTGTGCCCTCGTTTCCTCCCACCCCATCAGCCATTTTTCCCATTTTGTGTTTTACAACTTTCTTCTCTTCCTGACAGATCTACTAAATTTGACTTTGTTTCAACATTTTGTTGGGCAAATTACATTAAGATGGATGGCGCAGGTACCCTTTATGGTTTATTTATCGTGATACTGTTTGTATCTCACGCTTATAAATAACTTATGTTATAGCTTTTGTTTGTGGAAATGTAACTTACATATTTTATTACGCTTTCTGTAAACCTCGAAAAGAATCTTGTCAAGGAAGCGCTCTTATCAGCAATCCAAACTATGGGACGTAAAAACCGACACTAACATTATTTTTTAATATGCCAAGGAGGCAGGTTACTCTTGCTGTAGTTTGAAAGGTTTGCTGTCATCGTAAACGTGCACCTCAATAAAACATTAAAAAGTCTCAAGAATGATTTTATAAAGTTCAGGGTGGAGGAGGAATCGGTGGCAGAAGCCACAGACACAGCACATAAGGGGCCCAGGTGCTGGCCTGGCCTTTCTTGGGGGTTTCCCAGCCCCACCTGGGGGTCCCAGAGGGTCTGTGTCCACCTCTCCACCCAGCTGTCCTCAAAGCCCAGTGGTGAAGCACCTAGCTTAAGGGGTGTGAGTGGAAAAGAACCATGAGTTTTGCAGTCAAGCTGACCTGACTTTGAATCCTGGCTTGTCCACTTTTTGGCTATATGGCTTGGGTCAGTCTTTTAGTCTCAGTTTTCTCATCTCTAAAATGGGGTCACTACTTACTTAACCTTCTTATTGGGAAGCATTAAAGTCACATGAGATAGCGATTTGCAGTGCTTAATGGGTGCCTGTTAACTGAGAGCGGTGCCAGCTATTTAATGTTCACCTTGAGGCTCCCCCTTTCTCCCTCTCTGCTCTGCTCTCCGGGTGTGTTTTCCCTCCCTCCCTCCTTCCCTGAAGGTGCTGAGTTCTCTCAGATGCTGCCCCCCTCCCCCACTGCCGGGCCGGCCTGCTTCTAGACAAGGCTCCCATATGCCAGATCTTTCACTTTCCCCAGTTTCTCTCACCAAACCTACCCTGTTCTTTGTTCTTACGCTCAGCTCTATTGGTCATTAACTCACTCAGTCACTCATCTCAGCTAACGGCCAATGCCAGGCCAGCTGTGCACGCTGAAAGGGGCCTCCGTACATAAGCCAAAGGCAGTTCTAGGTTGGCAGGACCTGTGCAAGGGAGTCTGGGGGCCGAGAGGACTCCTCTGGCCGCTCCGATCATCACGTAGCGCAGCACCCTCATCCCCCCGTCCTAGGGAAGCCTGACTGGAAAGCACAGAAAAGATGGAAACATCGAGAACACAAGCAGGAGGTCAGGTTCTTAAGTCAGTGTAGACGGCAAAAACTGAGCAGTCACAAAACCTCCAGACTGCTTCCTGCTTGACTATCAGCTGAAGCTGCTGGCTTTGACCTAGAGCCCCAGGCTGCACGGCCGAGACACGTTTGCCTGGTGGGCTCTCATCAGCAGTGGCCCACACCTTCCTCTGCTCCTCACTCCGGGCCAGATGCTGGGTAAGTGGCAGGCCCCGTGGAACTGCCAGGATTATTAGTTTCTTCCCGTTGTTGAGTGTAAGTTAGATACACCTGTGATCTGATCAGAGCGTATAACAGATCCAACCAGTTCTCTTTTGTGTAGGCACCGCAAGATTGGGTGCATCCTTGAATGCTTCATCCTTGGGATAGGATGACCCACCCAAGAACTCCCATGTGGGACTCCACTCTTCCCCAGGAGTCCCCATTGCCCCTTCCCAAGGCCGACTCTGGCAAGGCTGTGGGGGGATGGGGAGGGTGCCGTTCCAAATGGGTCCCTGCTGAATGGGGGTTCACTGTGCAGTCTGATGTGCTCTGGAAACATCTCAGCTTCCCCACTCCCTTTTCCTCCCTCGGAAAGGGCACAGACTGGAACTCGGTCCTCTAAGGGAAATCAGTACTCCTTTCCAGGTTTCAGGGGAGAAGCTTGTGGCCAAACTCAACCTCTCCAGCAAAGGCCAGATCAGAGTTGTGGCAAGCGGCTTTGAACATGGCTCCGAAGATCCTGCCTCCCACCCTTGTATAACCCCTCCCCTCGGGTGCGGCCTGGTTCTCGTGCTTTCCTTCTAGTGAAGGGAATACAGCAGAAGTGACGGGTGCCCTGAGACTGGGGGGTAAAAGGCTGTGGCTTCCAGACTGCTGTGCTCCCGGGCTCGTCTCCCCTGCTCATCCTGATAAAGCAGGATGCCACGTCGTGAGCTGCCCTACGGCGAGGCCACTCGCGGAGGAGCTGAGGCTCAGTCTACCAGTCTGTGAGAAGCTGACTCTTGCCGCCAGCCACGAGTGCACGTGGAAGCAGATCCTTGCACGGCCGAGCCTTGTGACGGTCACAGCCCTGGTGGACAGCGCTGACTGCGGCCTGGGAGAGAGCCCGAGGCGGAGTGCCTGCAGGAGCCGTGGGATGAGCAGTGTTGTTGCTCTAAGCCAACTACATTTGGGGGTAATTTGCTGTATAGCAATAGAGTTCTGAAAAACATGTGGAAATGGATGTAAATATTAACTGGTTTCAACCCACCATTCTCAAATTTAGGTCGTGGAAGAGAACAGGAATTCGTCTCAGGTGACAAGGATCTGGGTTCAAGTCCTGCTTTGTGAGACCTGTAAGCTAGGTACCACCTTTGAGCCTCAGTTTCCTCACCTGAAAAGTGGGAGTGATGCTGTCTGCCTTCACAGGGCTGTTGTGAGGACTAAGGGAGGGGACAAGTGGGGAGGGCGTGGCGGCTGGTCCACCGCTTTGCTGAGTCTGTCCCCTGCCGGGTGCTGTGCCTCACGGTGTGCTCTGTAAATCCAGTGCCACGAGCAGGCCTGATGACCTCCTCCCTGAGCAGCTCTCCAACACCAAGACGCCAAGACGGAGCCTTCTCTGGCTGGTGTGAAACCACCAGGCAGCCTTGGGCAACGCAGTCAAGAAAGGCAAGTGCACTTGGGGATCTTCGCGTGAGCATTTTAATGTAAGTGACACGATGCTTTTAGGTCTCGGGCCTTTGTAAAGAAAACAGTGCCAGAATGGGATAGGCCTTCTATGAGGAATTTCGGGGGGATGCGTGGTATGCAGTAATAAGCCCCTGAGAAACGGAAAATTCTCAATCCAGACACCTCCAAACAGTTGAAGTTTTTTTTTATGAAGTTCAGAATTGCCTTTTCAAGGAAAATTATATATCCCGCTGCTAATGAAATACATAAAGCCGAGGTTTACGTCTCCATTAAGTACCGGAAGTAACCCTAGAACCCGCTTTTCCCTGATTTCCTGGGTTCACACATGGAAGACAAACACTTGGAGATGAACTTGGGCGACTTTGCTTTCATGCGACAAGCCTGTTGCGAAACTCAACCATCAAGAAAGGCTTCACAAAACACTAGTCTGAGAAACGAGGTCGTAACAAGAGCCTGTGGACTCACTTCTTCTTCAACAGCAAGGCCAGCCTTTCATGTCTTATCAGAAATGGTTATTACAGGCCTGAACCGTGAAGACAGAGCAGTGAGACGCCAAGCCATTTGACAGCGGCAATGCCAAGTCAATAGCCTCGTTACAGTCTATCCCAAACTGTAAAGGCCTCCTCCGTGTCCTTGTCCTCGGTTTGGGTTGCACTGCAATCCTCACAGTGATAAGAGTTTTTGTGGAGGTATGGAAACCAGCTGATACCCTCATTCTCTGAAAACCTGTGCTTTAGCACCTAGAACTGTTTTGGGTGGCTCAGGAAGGCAGAGCTGCTTTGAGTCTGTGTTTTAATTAGATAGCTTCAGCATCTCTTAGAAGTTAAATGGAGGCAGAAGGACTGGGTGTTGGCAGCACCCAGAACTTCTTGCTGGGGCTACCTGGGCCTTCTGAGGAAATAGCTCTGCAGGCAGTAATTGCACAGCTTAATTCTTCTAGACTAAACCACTTCAGATTTATGCCAGTGAAAAGCAAATGTTGTTTGTAAGACATTTAATCGTGTTACTGTCTCTCAACTTTATCAGATGCCGCGGAGGCGGGGAGGGCCGGGTGCAGTCCTGTGGGATGCGCCGGACAGCTCCCAGCCCCTGCTAAAGGCCCGCAGCTCAGAGCCCCCGCGCGGCTGCTTCCAGACTCATAGCTATCTGCCACCAACTTCGCAGGTTCAAGTGGTGTTTGTCTCAATCTGGGACCCCGCTGAAGGCTGCACCTCCAACAAACTCACAGCCTTGACTGCAGAACCATTAACTAGTACACAGTTAGGTGCAAACCTGGTTTATTATGTTCTTTGGTTAAATACTGTTTCTACATCCTTTCAGAGCATTATAAGAACAAAGATAATGATGTTTCATAGAAAGACTGAAAACACATCTTTCGCTTTTTCAGTGTGAAGACTGAATTTATAATTTTTGTGCACTATTATAAATTCTTTTAACTAGGCTAAACTTACAAAAAGGTAGGGCTTTTGTTATTGTTTGTTTGTTTGTTTTGAAAAATAGATTCCCCTAGCCAATATCACTGTCCTGGGACCCACACCCACAAAAGTCTCTTGATAAAGGCTGCTCGGCACATGGTCAGAAGTCAGGTCAGCTCATCATGTCCAGGCCACAGGACTCAGGGCTGCCATCGCTGCGCAGGGCCTCTGCCACATCTCTTCTGAAGACGGAAAGGTTCTGGGTGAACCTGTGGAAAGAGGAAGACCGGGCCGAGGGCAGTGGTGGGGCCGAGGCTGTGTGAACCTCTGGATGCTGAAGCCACAGTGGAGTTCAGGACCCTGGAGAGGGCCCTAGACCCTGGCTGAGCTCCTTCCTCCCATTTTCTCGGCCACTGCTTTCCCTCCAGCAGCACCCTTCTCCTTCCCCTGTCGCGAAACAAGCGTTACCAGCAAATGCACTCTGACCATTTTGAGGGGTGCATTCTGTGGTTATGCTATTTAAAAATTATTTTAAAAAGTCAAATTACACATAGATGGTAAGGAATATAATGAAAAGAACAAAAGCTTATGTGCCAGGCACTGGTCAAGTTTACATATAAATTCATTTAATTATCACAAGTCTTCCCCAAAATAGGTATTAACAGCCTCATTTGCAGATAAGAAAATTGAACTTAATGCTTCAAAAACAGAGTGTACTGGGTAAGACTACGTAGGTTCAAATCCTGGCTCCCTGACTAAGCTGGGTGATCTCGGATGAATACTTAACCTCGTCTTGGTGCCCGCACGAGTGGTTACCTTACGGGGTTGTGGGAAGGAGGAATTTACTGAGTCCAGTGAGACAGTGCCGGGCGCGTGGATCGCCTAGTCCTGGCAGGCTGGTGCTCTCATTAAACAAGGAGCTTGTCTGACACCGTTTGACAGAGCGGCTCACGAGGTGGTACTCACATTCTCAAGCCTCAAGGGAAGCAGTTTCCTCCCTGAGGCACCCAGGGAAGGTTCCCTCCTTCCTTCACTAAGTCTCTCCTCCTGCTGGCTTCGGAGGCTGCCCCTTCCTGCCCGATAGAGGGTCTTGGCACAGAACAAGCAGTCAAGAGAACATGCCCGCAAAGCCCGTCCGACTTGGCCTTGTGTTACCAAAGGAGCCTCTCATCAGGGAGACTAATAATTTGTATTTCAAACAATGTAGCATCTGAATGCTGCCGCTTTTATAGAAGGATGAGGCGGGCAGCTTTCTTTTTTCCCTGAAAACATTTTCTTTCTCCATCATTCATCATGCCTGTCTCTTCCATTAGACACTCCTTGAACAATGCGTTCCCCACTGGTATCCCCAGTGCCTGGCACATAGTAGAATCTCAATAAAATTTTGTGAACTAAATGAATCAATGAATGCATGAATGAATTCAGGCAGAGGTGGTAAGTTCCAGTTCCTCTCATCAAGATCTCATTGGCAACTTACCTGTCTGTGTTTTTGCAAAACCAGCCACTTTTAAACATCACAACCAATTACCATCATGTCTGCTTTACTTGTGAGGAAACTGAGGATCAGAGAAGCTGATTGCCTTATTCAGTGCCACACAGCTTATAAAGGGCTGGGGTAAAATTAAAATTGGAGTCTATTTGACCTCAAAGTCTATGCTTGTTCAAATGCCAGGAAGCCTCTCTTTGTCCTTCATAGCAGATCTAAGCTCTCCTTCTTTTGGCCTTTTTAATTATTTTTTTTTCTTTATATCTCTCCTGCTGGATTATAAACCGCTTAAGGGCAAAGGCTGCATTTTATTCATCTCTGCATCCTGCACAACGCCTAGCATGACGCTTGGAAGAAAGCAAATACTCAGGCATATTTATTGGAGGCAACTAAATCGAATCTAGGATTACCAGCTGTAAAGAAAAGCCGCATCAGTCTGGGAGCTGTGTTAAGCACAATCCAGCTATTTGCTACAAACCTGGAACATCTGCCTCCCCTAGAGATGCTCAGCTGCTGGGTGTTGCTTACCTGTCTCTGTTCTTGACAGACAGATTCTGCTCCACTCCTTCCATCAGGCTCCTGAAGCACTGGGCAAGGACTTCCTGCTTGGGGAGCGGCTGGCTGCTTATCAGACTTGCCCTCAGTTCACTGAAGTACTGTTGGGAGACAGAAGGAGCATCAGCGCTCGGGCTGCAAACCTGGGCCTGAGGGGGGCTGTTGGGGAGGGGGCAGACCAGCTCTGAAGTGCTCAGGGCTCCTAACGCTCAAAGGAGCTCTGGTTCAGACCCACTGTGGACTTAAAGCCTTTAGAGAAAAGCAAAGCAATAGAGACATTCCTGAGTGTAAGCTGTACCATCCCCTTTCCATAAAAACCTCTTGCTCTAATTGTTTTATTGTCACTGAACAATGTAGGCTGATGGAGTCCTCGCCTCCTCTGTGGGGACCAAGAACATACATGTCTTCCTGACTCTCACCCCCTCTAATCACAGAACACCCGACAGAGGAAGGGCCTCTCAGGCCGAGGGGAGGAACTTCACTGAAGATGGCCAGGAAGCAGGTTGGTGACTGCAGGCCAGGCCCAGGGTCCCCCTCAGGCATCCTCATCTTCCGTGGCTTTAGTGAACGACTACCCCTCAAACCATCCCAGGCTCTGTCCCAAGTCCCCGTCCTCCTGGGTTAGGACGGGCCTGCTAGGTGAGGTGGGCTGGAGGGGCGTGCTTCGTTCTGGGAGAGCGTTCCGGCACTAAGGGAGATGCCTGTCACACTTGGTCTCCAAGAACTGCTCAGCCCCTTCCCCTCTGCCGGGGCCCCTGGGCTTTTGTACAAACACCAACTCTTCTGCTAAAAGTGGCTCCTAATCATTGAGAACAGCCTAATTTTAGCACAGAGACAACATTTTGCCGGTCACATGCTTATCCTTCCAAGTCCAAACAGCATGATATTTAATTTCCATCATACGTTAAAACAGCTCACATCAAAAACACACATAATTAATATGTAGTCAGACTAATACTTAAATACGATATATCAGAGGCATTACAGTTAAACCAGTGTCTTCCTGAACAAGATTGGGAATGCACAAAACTACTTATTTTTCCCTTTTATAATGATGCAGTGACTCACACCAAATAGAAAATTATTAGTTTTTCATCCCAAACCATGAAATATTGCCTCCATCAGTAAAGTATAATATCGTGATGTCATAAGCTTTTTCTAAACACTGAATTTGCCCTTATTCCCTCTCAATCATTTTAAAAGAACTGCTCTCTTTTATAGAGCTTGGATTTAAATCACAATAACACCGAGGGAAGATGAATGACACCGCTATTGAATGTGGCTAAAATTGGATACTTCAGCACAGGTGAGTGATGAGACAGCTCTCCTCTTTTTGATATATTTTCTTCTTCTATTAGTTTCCTTCCAAGGCTGGGATTTCAGTTTGAATTTTAATGTATGCGGCTGCCTCTAATCTCACTGTCTTTTTCCCCAGTACTATCTTATTGTATAGACAATTCATTCTCCCCAGCAATAATGCACTGTTCCTACCGACTGCTGGGGAGACGGGTGGGTTACAGGGCAAGCCGGAGAACTTGGGAGGCCGCCCAGAGTGGCGCGTGCTCTTGCCGAAGGGTGCCGCCTCGGGGTTGACCGTGAGCGGCTATTGCTGCCAGCGAGGGCAATGGGCGTCTCAGAAATGAGAGGAGGCCAAGGAAGGAGCAAAGGGGGTTGCTGCCCAGAATCTCGGGGAACAGGGAGGGGAGTGAGGGTGAGTCTGAAGCAATGCTGAGCCCACCGCCTGCCCAGTGCAGGGGCTCTGGGCTCCAGGAGAGCTAGTCTTGAGGCCTCGGCTTAACTGAAGGAGATCTGAGGCCTTTGGGGAAGGGCCTTCTGGGGGAACATGGCCTTGTCCCCGGGGGCTCAAGGCCCTGGCTCAAGCTCAGTTGGCTCCCCTGTCTGTCGTTGTCACAGCCTGGCCTGGCATACGGCTGCGCCCTCTTCCCCAGGATCGCTTCCTCTCTGCCTCAGTTTCCTGCAATCACACTCACCTTCTCATTGAGCAGGATGAGCCCCAGGAGAGGCCTGGATACTGACCACTGGTTCCGACAGTCTTCAAAGACAATAGTGTTCATGAGGACAGACATCATCTAGAAGACAGAGTCACATGAAGACATTGGTGCCTTGGCTCAGAGTCCCCCCGGTCTGAGGCCTTCTATGTGCTCACATTTTACTCCCACATCTTGCCCACAGCCACGAGGACTCTTCCTGCTCAAGCAGCTTGGACTCTGGAGGCCTGTAATGCTGCCTGCAGGAGCTCTTGGCAAAGACGCTCAGCTCCCTGAGGAAAAGCCCCCACCACCAAAAGCTCTGCTGAGAACCTTCTGGGCGCACAGAAGTCAGAGGCCACAGGTTCAAGAGGACCGGTCCCTGCCTCTCAGCCCTGATGTGCTTTCCTCTAAGCTCGGTCACCAGGCAAAAGCCCAGGTCACCATCCTTTCTGCCTCTCATTTCACCAACAAGGTCAAGTTATGGCGGGGGGACATCTCTCCACAACCCTCCTGAGAGAGAGAAAAGGGACACATTCCAGGTAACCTTGGAAATCCTGTTTCCTGCTGGCGCAGGCAGAGTCCTCTCCTTCGTTCTTCATTCTTTAATTCATTCACTTACTCACTTCACTCCTACATTTTATGCTCATCCATCCTCTTGAATTCAAAGTCTGCAAGACACCTGGGAGAGGGTAAGAGAACACAGGGGCCTGCCACAACCTCTGTCCCTGAAGCTAAGAGCTTCCTGAGGCAGACCGCTCAGCAGAGGAGAGACCAGAAACAGGGCTGGCAAAGCGGCTGTAGGCAGGCAGCGGGACAGGATGCCTCTGGGGCCTTGAGAAGTCAGGAGAGACTCCACAGAGAAGGTCGTGTTTTAGTTCATCATAAGTGTGTTCTAAGCAGAGGAAGCAGCCAAAAAGGAGGTTGAGAATGAACGCAGTGGGTTCTGCCATGGTAAGGAACTTAGTGCGGTGGGGGAGAAAACAGAGGGGCCAGAAGCAAGACCCCAGTATAGGCTGGAAGACCACAATGAAGAATGTGGACTCCCTCCTGATGGCAGTGGGAGCCAGTGATGAGTTTACAGCAAAAGAGACACTTGCTTAGATTTGTACTTAAGAAAGATCTGTCTGGGGACATGGAGAATGTGTACTGTGCAGGTGACACTGAAGGAAGGAGGCCAGAGACGGGGCTGCTGCGACAGGCCAGGCAAGGAGCAGTGAAGCGAGCTTCGGTTGTCTGTGTGGAGCTGATGCTACAGCTTCAGCTTCTTGGACTCTACCTCCCACCTCCAGCCCTTCTGCTTTCACTGCTTCAGAACTCGTTTCCCCAAAGGAGGGCGGGGCAAACTGGCAATTATGTGGTAAAGGCTACCGCACACACCACCCCTGACTAAGCTCTGCTGACATCTGGCTTTGTCCTCTGGCATTTCTGCAGCCCAATCTACCCTGTGATGTCAGGCAAGCTACTGAACCTCTCTCGCTGTGTCTCAGTTTCATTAGCTATAAAGACGTGTGTGATAATCCAGCACAAGGAAGCTCTGAGAATCAAACGAGATGGTGGATATAAAAAGTGCTGCAAAGAGTAAAAAAGTGTTATAAACTTTAAGGTGTATAAATGCAATAGTAGTGAGCTCTGAACATCTACCATCCCATACATCACAGTCATCCTAACAGTTAGGCTGGCTGCACATGAAACCTGCCAGTTCCACATTTGCTGTATGTCCAGTGTCCCTGGGGAGAGGCTAGATCTTAAGCCTGGCATGTTGAACATCATTTGCAGATCACGTTTCCATGTACAATCTAACAAGCCATCCAAAGTCATAGAGCCACAAATTAAATTGACAAGCAAAACTAACAGATCCATGGAGACAGTCTAAAATATTATGGGCTTCACGATCTGAAGGCAGAATGGATATTTTAATGGAAAAGATTAAAGTTAGAGGCACCAAACTCCTCCAGTAACTGACAAAGCATCCTGAAGTGATGTGCCAATTACTTTATACGGTTCTCCTGTGGATTCATTTGTCTGAATGCATGTATTTATGTCTGTAATAAGTAAGGAGATGTTTGAATAAAATACTTTTCTAAAAATAAAGTTGGCTAAAATGGATGATTTTTTTTCTCTTTTACTCTTCCGGAAAAATGGAAATTACTGAGCAAATCCTCTCAAATGGTACTGACGTGGCAACTCATTTCCAAAGTTCTTTTTCCTCATAATCCTAGAGGATATGGGGAAACAGTTCAACCAATATGGCAAATTCCTTTGGAGAAAGGCGCTCCATATGGAAGAACACTGGGTGAAATGCTTAAGTACAAAATTCCTGTTCCAGGTAGTGTGAAATCTCTGATGGGAGGCTCCCTGTGGTTATTGAAGCAAACAAGCCAGGACTGAAAGGAGAGCTTCTGGTGACTCTGCACCTCCCCCCCCCCCCCCCCCCCCCCGCTACACTGAGCCACAGAGCAGCATCAGTGTTCAGCACAAAGGCCGCTGCAGGAGCCGGGCCTCCCCTCCCAGCACCTCTGCTCCCTTCCTGCACTGTTACAGGCAGGGCCGGCACGGCCATTTCAGACTTGTCCAACCCAGGCTACGCTTCCCATAGCCGTAGTCCGGAGAACACATACGTTATCCGCTGTGTCCGCCCACGCGGCCATCCTGCCCCAGGGAACAGACAGCTTGGGAAGGGGAGTCTTGTGGCTTGGTCCACACAGGAAAACCAGACTGCACCCTGACTCGAGCGCTTCCTTGTTCTCCTTCCTCTTTCTCACGGGCTTCGGCATGAGTTCATAGAAATTTTCTTTCAAAGAAACGAAACTAACATGGTGCAGTAGAGGCAGGCTTGGGAGCCAGTCAGGACTGAGGCCAAATCGGCCCTGCCCTCACGTAACTCTGTTTCACTTCTGCTCTGGGGGATGATGGCCACCACTTTGAAGGGCTGCTGTGAGGACCGACTTCCTTTGAAGGCACTCACTCATTACTATAGTGTTCCTTTACTCCGACTATGGTTACCCCTCCCTGGCCTGACCCAGTGGAGTCTCATGGCTCAAGGAGGCGCCCCATTTCACGTCTTGATCATGTACAGATAAATGAGACGGTCTCTTCACAATTAGCTAGCTTCATTAGCTTCATTGGGAGTCGCAGTGAACCCCCCCCCCAAAAAAAAACCCCTAAAATAGAAAACAGTCCAAAAAACATTCCTATTTGTTCTGGCACACGAATTAGTGTAGGTTTTGAATGATAGCGTTTCTGTTGTTCTGAAAATCTGTAACCTTCCAGATAAAATACGAAGCTACTCTACAAATATCTGATCTGGAAAAACAAAACAAAACAATGGATCTCTGTTCACTCTTCGGCTCCCCTCTTATGACTCTGCCCTAAAATGGGACATAAAATGCTAGCACAAAGCAAAGTGGGCTTTCCCACTTAAATATGCTGGGTCGCTGTCTCTCTATAGCACAGTGGTAACTACATGCTCTCCCTTCATATGCCTCCTGTTCCATCTTTTGCTGACATAGAATAAGCAAAGATGTGCTTTGTATTGGAGGCCTCACTGCTAAATGGTGAGGACGTACTCCTTCTGAGGAAGCTGGAGGCTCAGTGGGTCTAGAAGCTGGACGGAGAAGGATGGCTGCAGAGGTGCGGCTGGAGTGAGGGCAGGGTGATGGCTGCAGTGGGGTGGGGAAGGGAGACCAGAATGAATACGTAAATGCACGAACGGGAACTGAGGAGGCAAACACCAGCTAAAGTATAAAGGGCCAAGTTGCTGAAAGGGGACCGATTAATCCGCCGTTTATTTCCAAGGATCCTGCTTCTGTGTGCAGAGCCTGGGAACTCTTCTAAGCCACCGGCCTCTCTAGCCAGCAGCTCCCAGGAAGGGCCCTCGTAGGGGCTTTCAGGTCACCAAGGCCGAGGGCTGAGGCACCACCTTTTTCAAGGACAAGCGCTTCCGCCTCAGAGCAAGCTGCGCCTGCGCGTTCTCACTGCCCAACAGCAACAGACACCGTCCACGGGGAGGCCTTGGGAGCTCAGCCCTGTCAGGCACGTGCACGCTCCGTCTCTAACCTCCAGCTAACCCTGAGGAAGACACCACCCCCACTTCATAGATGAAGGATCTGAAGTCCCGAGCAAGTAAGTAGCTTGCTCAAGGCATCACAGCCAGGAGCTACCACGACGTGAAGTGGAGCAGGGTATGCGCAGGTCTGTGCCCCCCGCAGGCCGTCTGTGAGTGAGGACCGAGCCTGCCAGCACTGTCTGGCCCCCACTGCAGACTTCCGGCAGGTTAATGGTGCGGGAGGAAAGGCGTGTTTCCGGGCGTGGCTCACTCTTCCATCTTCAGTGGGCCTCCCGATAGGCTGCCCTCCTGTATCTCCTCTGTCCACCAGTCTGCCACCTGCCCCAGGCAGACAGCTACTGAAATCCCTGTGATTAGAATCCGGGGCAGCAGTTTCTGCTGACTTTGCAGCAGACCTTCTTGCCTCCCACCTAAGCTTTTATAAATTTGGTTAACATATTTTCAGTCTCTCAAGATGGACAACAGCAGACATAATTAATAGAGTGTCTCTGGAAAATGTCCCATTGAACCACTGGTTTCCCTCCCACCAAAAGTACCGCGGATACAGCAATTTAAATTAACATCTGCAAAAACGGTAAATTAACTAACTTCCTTTGAGTTGAAATACTTTCTATAAAGTGAACCCTTTTCATTGTTAATGTTCTTTGAGCACATTGAGTAATAAAACCAAGAAATAGTCCCCAAAGTCGAAGAAGTAGGTGAAAAAAATTCAAGCTCCTCCCTCTTGCTCCCCATCTGCTTCACACACACAAAGCTGAACCTGAGTGGTGATATGCAGGAACCCCGGTCTACAGGGATCAAGTCCTGAACGTGTTTAGAGGACTTCAGCTCTTCCCTCTCTACCCTTGGTTCAGGGCTGCGTGACATTGTAGTTACACTGCAGCTGCGCTGCCTGCTGCTCAGGGAAATGGAAGATGGGAATGGGGCGAGAGTAGCCTGTCTTGTCCAAAAGGTGGCGGAAGGAGGGCCCGAGAAGGAAGCTTTGGTTTAGACAAAAGAAGGACAGACCAAAGGAAAGATGAGAGATGTGCCTAGCTCCAGACAGAGACGGAAACAGGAGGGCAGAGCAAGGATGACCAGCGCTGTGCCCTAGAGGGTGTGTCTGCAGACTGGGGCGCCTTAATCAGCTCGGTGGGGGCCTTGAGGAGAACAGGGGGTAGGATACAAAATTATAGGTCCCACTGGCCAAGCTAGATTGCCTTTGATTTTGATGCAATGAGTTGCTCATGTTTTGAGGATCAAAACAATGCATCAAACACCCAAGAGCTGTTTCTGAGTCTCGGGACTCCTTTGGCACATGTGACTGGCCTTCTGAAAGGCCAGTGAAGAGAGGCGGGGGAAGGTTCGCCCTAGCAACAGCGGTAGGAACAACAAAACAAAAAAAGGATGCTGTCTGGATAGTGCTGTAGAATCTGAAAAAGCAGAGAAAGCTTCTACCTATCTCCACAGCAGCTCCTCCAGAGCCCCGTGCCCCGGCTGAAGATCCTGGGTCTGGAAGCATCTGAATGCTGCCAAAGGAGGAAGAGCTCCCAGGTTTTCAGGGCGTGTGGAAGTAAGGGAGCTGCTGTCATTGCCAAGCGTTGTTCCCGAGGCCACGTGCACAGCAGATATTGAAATGTGACCCTCCTCAAATTAGATACGAGTCATCTTTAGGGAAAAGGAATCAATTGTTCTCTTTATCTGCTGTCTACCAATGCAATATTAATGGAATGTTATGAAAAATGAAAGAAATGGACAAACAAGCATGTATTTTTCCTGCCTGGGTTAACTAGGTCCCACCACCTAAGTTATATTAAATCTTCTAATATCTGTACATTTTAAGTACATGCCTAAGTTCTCACAGTGTCTTTGCAGCCTCATAACAGAAGCAAGTATTAAGCACTTTAAATAAAAAAAAAAAATCAAACAAAATGCAAGATGAGATGAGCCTCTTTTTAAAAGGAACAAGATTGCAATCAATTACAGGTGACCCATTCTCCTCTGAAAAATCATCTGGGAGTCTTGTCTCTTTGTCTTTTGGCTTGTGTATGATGCTAGCTTTGCTGAAAAAAAATTATAATAAAATAAAAAATAAAAAAGAGATTCTTACCAACAAAAGTACTGCAGGGCTGGTTAACTCAGCTGGCTCTGGTCATACGTTAGCACTGCATGTTTCCACATCTAAACTAAGAGCACTCTCCTCCTCTACCCCCTCCTTATAAAAAGTTAAGGGATGCTTTTTCTCCAAGTGATAAATTGCCTAGCATATTTAAAAAGCCTTCTATCCATTGTAAAATCTAAGGAAATACACAACCTAGTTTTGCTGTTGTTTCAATTTTCTCCATTACCAACGTTACCCCTAGTTCTCAAAGCATTCATTTTAATCACAGTTTATTGGGGAAAGAATTACCTGTCAGTCTCCTAGCTTATGAGAAAGAACATAAAGTTGGAAGGAAACTTGAGGATTAATTAATTGAGAGTACTGCATGTGATGTGTCTACTCTGAATGTTACAGTGCACAACATCACAATGAAAACAGTTTTATTTTCCATGGTTGAAATAAATTATAATAAATAATTCATTTCAATGGCAGAGATGTACTGGAGAGCAACAGCAACAAAATTGACTGCACCACACTGTGAGTCTCATTCTTGAATCTTCATTATCCATTTGAAACTTTTTACGAATAGTAAATCATATTTCAAGTGGCTGCAGATCTCATAAAGCAGCTTGCTGCATTAAAATAAAGCCGGCAAACCCGGGGCACCGGGAGGCCGCAGGGCTTGCCACTCAGCACTATTTGGGAAACTCTTTCTCACTCTTCTCTCACCAGCATCCAACAGAAGAACACTTTTCGATTTGATGTAAAAATTAAGCATCACTTGTCAAAACACATTATCTAAATTTCCTCTAGGTAGGAATGTTGGGGAAATTTTTATGTAAAAGAGTAGCTTTTAACTCCAAAGCCGTTTTCCTCTAATTTTGATAGTGACACTGCTGTTTCTGGTTCACGGTACTGCCTGAATGACTGCCACACAGTCAGGCCTAGAACCTCAGATGGCCTCTACCAGCCTCTGGGGGTCCCCAAACTAGCAAATGTATGTGTCAGCTCAAGAGACACTAACAAAGGTCTCTGTGCTGTTTTCTGTCTTAGAAGACCAGCCTATCTTCACAGGACAGCTAATATTTAACTTGAATCTTAAAAGATACAAATAGCATCACTGGGAAAGAAGGATATATTGGGAAGAGAAAATAAAATGAGAAGAAGCACAGGAGACAGGGCCTGGCATGTGTGAGGAATAACCAGCTCCCTGGACAGGAGGCTTTTGAGAGGAAAGAAGCAGAGCTGAGGGTGAGGAGAAGACTGGGCTGAGTACAGGCTATTGAAGGCCTTTCACGTCATGCTAAATGGAGAAATGAATTTGGGCCAGTACATGAAGGGCAGCCTTTCCAAGGACTTCTGAATAATGATGAAGTCCGTGATTTCTAACGGTCACTGATGCGGGACTGGAGAATGGCAGTGACGTAGGTACCGGAGTCCAGGCAACACGTTCAGACACTCCCGCACGAGCCCCGTGGAGAAGTGATGAGGGCCTTGGCAAGGCTGTGGCAGCAGAGACAAGAGAGAAACGGCCAGAATCCTTGACTGCATAGCCTAGTTCTTCCCAGTCAATGAAATCTTTCCAAGAAGAACCACCTGATACTGCAGCCACAGGCAGATTCAGAACTTTAAGGACATGGCCTCAAATTCAAGACTGCCAACGGGACACCGGAAACTGACACAACATTGTAAACTGACTATAACTCAATTAAAAAAAAAGAAAAAAAGACTGCCAATGGGGAAAAGGGGTTGGAGGCTGGACTGCCCCTGCGGTGCCACGGGTAGTGGAGAGGTGGCCGGTCTAGCAGACCAACGCTCCCACAGTGAGCATACACGTACATGCACGACAAAGATGACTACAAGCACACGTTTACACTGTGTTCAGCGATGAAGTAACCGCTGAGGCCATTCAAAAGTCACAGGAGGGAGTGGGACACGGCATGCTGCTTTACTGAACGGTCATCACAACACTTCCCAATGAGTATCGCATTTCACAACAGAACAGCACCCGGCATAATGGCACGAGGGCATCTCGTGCAGTCATCAAAGCAGAGCGCAATGAATATTGTATTTCATAATAAACATATTATCCTTATAGTAGGAGGTTCACAGTTGCACTGCCTGCCATCTGTCACTACGGTCTCCTGGATTTCCCAAAGGGATTTGGTTAGATGGACCTAAAAATCTTCACAACCAACTGTGGAGGATTATTTTAGTTAACAGGTTCAAATGATTTTTTTTGTGTGTGAAGAGAAACAAGTAGTTTTTAGAAAATTCACTTGGCCCTCAGAAGCACTTTCTGTTCAAGATTAGTCTAGAGTTTAACATTTAAACCACAGAGGATGGCATGTTGCCTTTCAGATTTGAGGATTTTTATTTATAGTTGTCTAAATGACACAGAGAGTCCTGGCCAAGAGGTTAGGGAGATGATTCAAAGATGTTCCTGAGATGTGGAAGCTCTTCTGCCCTAATAATTACAGAGGGAGCCTAAGGAATGACAATGACTAACAGGGCTGGGAGCTGGGAGGGTATCGCTCAATGGTAGAGCGCGTGCTTAGCATGCATGAGGTCCCGGGTTCAATCCCCAGTATCTCCATTAAGAAATACATACGTAAATAAACCTAATTCCCTCTCCCCAAAATAAATAAAATGCTGGAAGAGAACCTCGTTCCTTGATTTGTTCAGACATTTACTGCCACCTGCTTTGTGGCAGACTCTGCATCAGACCCTGTGGACACACAGATATAGGGCACAGTCCCAGCCCTCAGCGAGCTCACAGTCAGAGGCGATGCTCTGTTTACTGCGGTGACGACACAGTACAGTGAGGGCCGCAAACAGAAGCCCACGCAGGAGGCTCTGAGAAACCAGAAGAGGCCACCTAACTCTGCCGAGGTGTGGGGGGCAGGCAGGGAAGGCTTTGCAGGTGACATCTGGGGCTGTGGCAGACAACAAGCCTGCAGACAGGCGTGGAGCAGTGTCTGGGGAGTGCCGAGTGGCTGTGTGGGGAGTGGCGGTGGCAGGTGAGGCCGATCAGGCTGGCAGGGCCAGCCCTTGTGAAGCGCCCTGTGCCGTGTGCTGGAGAACGTGCGCTCCACCCTGCAGGAAATGCGGGTACCATTTAAGTTGAATGACTCTTTCTGGCAGTGGCAGGGATGGGCGAACGGATGGTATAACCATTCTCCACAGGGTCTGACCCTTTAGGACAGCTCAGCCATCCGAGTTTTCCCAGAAAGATGCAGCCTTTTTCCTGTTCTAGGATTGGACAGCCGCAGACCCGAAGGTTACCTGCCTGGCTCCTGCGCCTCGGTCAGGACGTACCTTGGCTCCTGCCTTGCTGGCTCGGTTGCCAGCACCCTCAGAAATGGGACTGCCATTACTTCCCTTGGCACACAGCACATAACTTGAGTCCCCAGTCAGGAACGGTTCTCTTTGTCAGGAAGCTTTTTATTGATGTTCAACCTTCATTTTCCCTTTCTTAATATCATCCCATTATGCCAATACTCCATTGTGCCATGCTAAGTAATTCCCTTTCCTCCTTGGCATTTACATCTTCCAAGTATTTATAGACTCATCAAGCGCCCCATTTAGTTGTCACTTAGGCAGGCCATACATATTTAGCTTCTTTAATCTGGCTCCATAAGCTGGCCCTTCCATTCTCCTAAATCATTTGTGTCACTTTCCTCCAGGTTTCTGTCAATTTGTTTCCAGCCTCCCAGTACGCAGGGGGCTCAGGGGAAAGATGGGGTTGGGGAGGGGGCTGGGTCCCTTTGCGGGACGGGGTGGGGGGGTGGAGGACGTCATGTGCCGAGGGCGGGACTTTTCCCTTGAAGCACAGAGTCCTAAACAGGCCAGGCCTCTAGAAAAAGCTGTGAGCCCCTCCTGTTACCCACTTGTCTCAGCTGCACACATTCCAAGTCAATGTTCTGTTATGAACTCTTATGTGCCAGGCGCACACGTGCGCACTGAGCACCTACTACGTGTCAGGTACTGTGCTGGGGACTTCTCTTCCTTCTTTTCCTCCTCCCTCTTCATTTCATAGACTGATTCGCTGTTCAAAGAATTACTGAACTCCTACTACGTGTCAGGCGCTGTGGCATAGGATTGAATAAAATGTGGTCCCTGCAGCCTTGAGGAGCTCATGCAGCCTAAGTGTTTCTTCATCTCTTGCTGCCCACCCATCAAGTTGTGCCCTTCTCATCTTAAGGGTCTCAGACACATCATCCCTAAATTCACTTAACTAATTGACGTTTCTAGCTCCCTGAGTGGAACTTCTTTGTCCCGTCTAAAACGAGATGCCACATTAAGCACGGGCATTAGCGCAGAGCTCTTGCCTAGTGTCTTCTTTCTGGTGGGTCTCTTTGGGGCCCAAGAGAGATTCCTTGTTAGGCCTTGCACTTCCCATGCGCCTTCCGAGTGTTCTATATTCATGTGACCTCAACTAAGTATGCACTTGAACGTTTTTATTTTCCATGATACCAATGCTCTGGCTGAGGGGGTGATGGAATGGGAGGCATCTAAGTCTTGGCTAAAGTCTTGGGGAGTCTGGGCATGGGGCCGCAGGCGGGTGCAGTTCAGCCACCGGACCCGGGGGCCAGCTCAAGTCAGGCACAGAATTCCCCTGGCTGAGGAGCTGCTATCCTCAAAGAGGTGAAATAACTATTCCAGGGACACAGGAAGCAGCACAACCGGAATATTCAAAACCAAGTATGTTGACCGCGAAATCTGCTCTGATTGTTGTATAGAGTCCTCAGAAACAGGGAATTTGCAATTAAAGAACTTTCAAAGGAAAAGGGAATTTCTTTAGTCTGAAAGCACTTACATCTGTATTTTCCTAAGCATGACAAGGGACACAAAATTAAGATACAAGAGTTCTTCTGGGTTGCAAAGCATACAAAGCTGCATCAACCATGGAAATTCAGAGGATAAGGAAACCTTCATTTTGTGTTTCAAGTGATCAGACTGCAACCAAATAAGAAGTCTTCCTTAACATGCTGTATGAGCTCATGGCCGCACCAATGGCTACTGCTAAGACAAAATTTCCAAGAGTCAAGACAAGTGAACACGAGAGTTGAATTCCCGTCTCCAGCACACTGATACTCTTTGGGAAAATTTCACATAATTCATCCTTCAAGCACCATGTGAAAAATCAGGAATAACTGTAAAGTGAATACATCATGCCATCATTAAGCCAGTCCTCACTTTACACCGCGCCATTCTTTCACAAGACTCAAAAAGCTTCTCAAGCCAGTGACGATGCCACTCAGAGAAATGAGGGCAGGGGAACCGTGTCACTTATCCTGCAGTTTCCCTTGGACAGAGATGAATGGTAAGGAGAAAGGCCAGGAAGGAGAGGTAGGTTGAGGCCCTGGGAAGCCTGGGTCTGGTGAGAATTGTGTAAAATCTAGAGACAAGAAAGCCCTGGTTACAGTCTAGGCGCTGCTATTCAGTGGCTGTGTGTCTTTGGGAAAGTCATTTTGCCTCTCTGAACCTCTGTGCACTTTACCCACATGGGTACTGCGGGATTAAATTTATAGATGTACCTATACTCCCAAATTAGAATATATCCACATCGGCCCTATCTACCCGCGAGGGCCATTGTAAGATTCGGAAGAGACATTCGGCATGAAGACACTATACAAATGGGAAGAGTTATGGAGTTGATTTTGATTCTTGCCATTGCAAGGTAATACTTGGAATCTGCAGGAAGGATAAGTGAGAAAAAGTCAGCTTGGGGCCAAGAATAAAATCCATACCACACCATGCCGCCATCCAGCCCAGGGCGTATTTGTAATCTTAAGAAGGCTTGTTACAGAGAGAATTCTAAGAAAGGCAGAACACACGGCTGGCACCAGGAAGATGTAAGCAATCTGGCTGAAGTCACGGCCTTCACAATCAAATCCTCTTGCGAAATGAAGTCTCGGGCCTGGGATTTCCTGGGAAGCACACTTCTCACGTTCGTAATTTTAAACGGCAGGGGTATGGACAGGATAGGGACATGAAAGATGGTACTTGCGTACTGTTTTCCAAAGTGAAGGTGACTTTCATACATTAATTGAATATCTTCTCTGTGCTGGGTGAGTCTGTCCTCGTTGGCTCATTCTGTCCTCACAGCTCCCCTCAGTCAAGCATCCTTTGGCTATGAGGACCACAACCACTGCAGATAAAACTTAGGCCTAAAAGGGGTGACCTGAGGACCCCTACACTAGGCAGTGCAGTCAGGCCTCTCGAGGGCTTGGAACCAGGGACCAGGACGCTGGCGGGCTCTTTCTCAGTCTCCTTCTGGGCCTGCCTGGTTTCTGGAGATCCTTTCGCCGTGTCTGCTGCTTTCTCCTCGTGCTGCAGACTGGCTACTTCTCTGAGCACGTGGCATGGAATGGCTGCCCCCTGGGTCTTGATTTTTCAGGTCTTCCATTCAGGTGAGGCTAACCAACGTCTTTTAAATGCTAGTTTCTAAATCCAGGGAAGAAAAGCCAGCTTGGGTCAAGGGTTTACCTCTTGTCCAGTCAGTTCTCAAAGAAAGGGGCCCTTTGCTCAATCAAGGATGTATGAATGAGCGAATGGTACGTGTCTCCCCTTGTTTATCCTCCATCTCCTGCAACCCTGTTTCTAGGCCACTTAAAAGCTGTACTGTGCAGTGGTTAAGAGCATGGATGCTGCCACTTATTAGCTATATGACATTGGGTGAGTTACTGACTTACTAGAACTGCAATTACAGTATTTTGATTATAAAATGGAAATAAAAATATCTGCCTTATAGAGTAGTGAGACTTACACAGAAATAGACACACATACATACATGTATATATACAAACATATAGAGCGTGTGTGTGTGTATGTGTGTAAAGCACTTAGCACACAAGCCTAGCATATGACAACTACTTCTATTTCTTTTTCATTATAATCATTCATCATCAAAATTCTCTGTTTGAATCTGAGGTTGCCCTTCCATAGTGACCTTCTGGGGCCTAGCAACCCTGCAGTAACTTAGGCTTCTATTACAGGATGGAGGAAAAGTCTAGCTCTTTAAGGACTTGCACCAGTCCTTCTCAAACTCTTCCAGAACACGGAAAAGGAGGAAGTACTCCCAAACTCATTCTATGAAGCCACAACCACCCTGATACAAAAACCAGACAAAGACACAACCGAAGACACTACCAAAAGGGAAAATCAGTGCAAATGAAACCCCGAACACCCTGTATGTGAAACACGGCTATGCTATACACCTGTGCTGTATTAGCACAGAAAGGCAAATGTCACCTGCTGGGTTTCTTTCCTGAGAATTCTTGAAAAAAATTAAAACAAAAATCAGTGAGAGTCACAGCAAAAAAAAAAAGTCCTTTTATAACATAGATTGTTAAACACTTCCCCAGAATCTCTGTTAGTATTTAGCCAATGGATTAGAAATTTTCCTTGCAGAGGCTTTAAAAAAGGATACATTTAAGTGAACTCTTTTTATCCTTAATTTACAATGGTAGCTAATTATGCCAATCACTATTAATGAAGAGGCTAAAAATCATCTTGTTTGCCATTTGCTATACTGAGTGAGAGACTGTTATAGATTGCCTAATTATTACTGGGCTAAACCTGTGTAAGATTTGTGTGTTTTTTCCTAATGAAATGTTCTGTATCTGCTTTACATAAGTGCAAAGGAAAAGGTAAAATTGTTGTCCACTTTTTACAACTCCTTTGCAATTCTGAGAACATTTGCTGCAGAATAATAGCAAAACTGACTATGCTAAACTGTAGATAAAAGAACGATGACAGATTGCAGTCACTTTAATTCATAAAGAAAACACTTGGAGCCCCTGGGAACGCCAAATCAAGCACTGGCACCCAATGACTTTATGCCAAGTCACAAACTACATCATATTTTTTAGTTTAAACATAAAGGCTAATGGACATGTAACTTATTTATTTCAAATTCTTTTATGAAGCTGGCTTTTTTTTTTTTTAGCTCCTTAGAAAATATTATAATTCCCCTATTCTATAAACATACAAATATAATTGTAAAATGACATCATTCTGTTTTCATTTAATTACCCCTGAAATGCTTTCTATTTAATATTCATTACTCAAAAGCTAATTTAAAAGAGAAAGAGATGCGACTTATTCAAAAAGATGTACTGTCATTCACAGCAATAGCTATCTAATATACAGAAGTTAATAAAGCAGATTAATCTACAAGTCCCTTTAAGCCATTCTTGAGTTTTGAACAACTGCCTCTTTGACCTTTCACCTTCACGCTGTGCACCAGTAGCAGGTGCCAGCTGTACAGAAATTATGGCTGCGCATTTGAACGCAAAATCTGTTCTTACTTTGCTTCTGACCAGCAGCTGACCCTGTAGGAGTGATTGTTTCTGGTGCCGGCCTAAAGGCTACATAAACCAGCAGCAGATAAACAAAAGGCTACATATACCAGCTGCCTCGCCTAAGGGTACCAGGCCAGACTGACACCTCCACTCCTTCTCCAGCGTCCCAAATTGCTCCTTGTTTGTTTCCATACGTGCATTTCATCCCTGTCATTTTGTGCAAGGGATGGGCATAAGAGAAAACCCCCCAAAACAACAAGAAAAACCCCATCCCTTCCCTCGAACTTGACTTTTGAGTATTCTATGTCAAACTGTGCCATTATGATGCTAATCTAGGCCTGATTTAGCAACTTTAATAAGAGGCTAAACCCTCTTGTAATTAGATAATAAAATTTTATTATGTATTTTAATATTAAAAGTCTTAAAATCAAACTCTTCAAATCATACACCGGTATAGAACTAAGGTACTTAAATATCATAGCCCCAGAAAATGGGAGCCTGGAAAAGCACATTGTGGCTAATTTTTCATTCTCAGAAATGTAAACATGAAATTCCTATGTGGTAGCAGTGAAAGCTCCAACACTCTTAATTATGTGCAAGGAAGAATGAATCTATTCAAGTATGAGGCACACTGTACCATTTCCAGCAACAGCACGAGATGGTTTTGACAGTTATTTTGTGGATACAAATTACACAAGTATAAAAACAATCCCCATAATGATTAAATGCGGTTATGTACATAGGAGAATACCAGTGCAAGTGGTAACATATTTAAATGGTTTGCCTTCATTAAAAAAATTATATATGATATTAAACCATCAATCACTGCTGCGGCACAGGAGTTTAAATGTATTGTCACTGGTTGAAATAAATGACTTGGAGGCTGAATTCCGGCTCGCTCAATATGGTGTCTTTGCTGTTGTGTAGCCACCTAACTCTCTGCTGGTTTGGGCTACATCTGGTGGATTCCATCTCTTTCAATTAATAAGGCGAGTTATGCTATCAATGGATTACATCTTTAAACTGTGCTTAGAGGTAGGAAAACACATGTCCTAGTGGGGAAAAAAAAAAAAAGCCACAAACCCTCTCTGTTTTGTTAACCATTTGGAAGAATATTTGAAGTGCTGATTCTCTGCCCATGTTTAGAATGACCTTTGCTTGTGGAGTTTCAGCAGGGTTATTATATGGCATATAATGATATAATCTTATCTTAGCATTACCATTTAGTTTATCATACAGTAGTCTGTGATCATGCCAGATTTGGTACCTAAAGTCATGACTTGTAGCCTGTACTTCCAAAAATTAACTTTTTTGCTTGTTTTGCAGACATTCATTGACCATCACAAGGTTTTAGGCTCTGCTAGGTGCTGGGACAAGTATCAAGATGGAGGTGATCTTTGGGGGAAAAAAAGGTACTCTGTAAAGACAGGTAATAGGATTATAATTCTAATTTGATGATTTATGAATCAAGAATAAGCTTCTATTTTAAGATTTTTGCTTTAAAGCACCATTTTTTTGTTACAGTTGAAATAGTCATTCAAAATATTTCTATAACAAAAATGAAATAAAAATGGCAAAGACATGGTATATAACAAAGGATCTAGACTAGAATCATCCTTCCGAAGATGGACAGACAAATTATTTTATAATATCACAGATAAAATGCTATTTTAATTTAAAAAACTAGTGTTTTTCTATTTTTAAAGTTATAAGCTGTAACTTTGTAAACTGATCTTCAGGGGTGGCGGTCACAAATTCATCATTTTAAGAGTTTTACTCCCTAGTGGACTTCTCTTAGCTGGATACTTTTGTCCGGCCCTGGTCTTCTTAGATACTCTGATTTGACCCTTAGTAATTAGATTACAGACACAGACACAGACACAGAAACACAGACACACAGACACACACACACACTCTCACTTGACCAAAGTGAATTTTACTTTTTGCCTCACACAAGTCTTGTTATTTTGAAAATTAAAAAAAAAAAAATGCTAGGGAGGCGTTAACTGCCTTCCATTGCCTGTTTACTGCACCCCTTTTACATGTAAAGATACAACCCAAATGCGATAAAATGTTTCAGTAAAGGCCTAAACACACAGTCACAAGTAAAAGTAAAACAGTGGCATCCTTTTTAAACAACAAATAAAGTGTGCTTCCCAAATTATCAAAACAGCAGAAAGAAATGCAAATATCACTGCAAATATCACGGGATGGCTGTGAGAAATACAAGGGATCACACATTAAGTAAGAGATTTTAGTTCTGAAATTCTCTAGGATTACAGAATACAGAGTTGGAAAACTGGTAACCAGACATAGTGCCGGCCTGCAGAGTATTTTTATTTTTAATTTTTAATTAGTGGCCAACATTTACAAAACTGCATTTCTGGCTTCTCTTTGTGGGGGAATCTCAATATATCTGGCAACACTGGGCCTTATACCATCTTACAGGGCAGCAATTAGCTGGAGCTGCTTGGAGGCTGACCCCTTTAGACAGGGATGTGCACTTAGCATAGCTTTCTCTCCTGTCTCCCTCAGTCATGCTCCCTGCTTGGCTCTGTGGGCACCTTAGTTTGTGACACCTCAGAAAGCGAAAGGTAGAGGGAGAGGGGTGCTCAGAGCAGTCAGCTTCAGACTCGCCATATCAAAAGCCCTTAAGAATGCCCTTCGATAGAGCCAATGGTACTCAGTGGTAGATGCTTCCTTTAGAAAAGGGATGCTGTTTACAATCAGAAAGAGGTAAAAAGTGACATTCTATACTGATGAAACAGCGGTGGCTCAGGACAAAGCCTAGAGATGTGCTGGGTCTAGGAGATGGATGCAAAACACTTGTTGCTTCCCCAACTTCATTTCACACCTGCTGTATTGATTCTGTCCTAGAAAAATCAGATTAGAGTAAACCTCAAGAGCTACCTCAGACACTGAAGAAAAGTCACAAAGGGACATCATGAGACAGTTATACTATCAGGCTCTGACCTTCTCAAGGATCCAGGCCCTACTTCAAAGTCTGGCTACAGAATTAGTGACTGGGTACGGGTGTGGAATAAGAGAGAGGAAGCTCCGTTAGCTTTGCCTCAGTGATGGGGGGAGTCAAGAGCTTTTCCACACCAGCTGGCAAAGCAACCTCCCCCTCCCTTGCCCGTTGCCTCTTTGGGTCACTGTGCATCTGTTTCATTCCAGCTGCAGCAAAAGTTGAGGTACAGGATGGCTGCTCTAAATCATTCTATCATAAGGATGGCCCCAGTGGGACCTATTGGAAGCTCAACTTGCCTCATTGTAAGTGCTCAAAACATACATACTACTTCAAATTAGCAGCCACCAAGAAACTACAGCCTTGTGGTTAAGCATGTGAACTCTGGAGTTGAACACACCTAGGTTAAAAGTTTAGTTCCTCCATGTATTGACTACGTGACCTTATTGACTACAAGTAACTTGGGAAAGTTACTTAATCTTTTTATGCTTCAGTTTCTGTATCTGTAAAATGGTGCTTGTAACACTACAGTTTCACAGATACCGTGATGATTAAATCAGATTAAACGCATATGTAAACAGATTAAGCTAGTGTCTGCAGTATTTTGTCAAAATTATCTTTTTCCTAGAAATAAAAAGTGCATGCATATATTGCTGTGAAGAAGGCCGAGATCAAGCAGCGTGCGCAAAAAACCCAGTTCTATCATTCCTAGTTTTTACTTGCCTCGTCTAATGACATATCCCTGGCTTCCCTTGAAATCCATGCTGTCATCTGATCCAGCTGTGAATGTTCTTCCAGCCTGTGTTTCTGACATCGATCTACTGCCATACTTCTGGTAATAAAGTTGCGGATCAACCACCCTGAGCTGGTGGGTCAGGAGCATACTTTCTTCTTTTAGGGTTCACTAGAAATGCTTGTAATATCATTAGAAAATCTGGCTAATTTTTTAAGAGGATAAGAGACATGAATGTATTTCATCTGCTTAAGTGTTTCCCACTGTGAGTCTTGCTGAGGTTCTACGTCAGTTAAATACGCGATTGCACTTTCTGTACTTAGTATTATGGAATGGAATCCTAAGTATGAAAGATGTCTTGTATAGTATGTCAAAATGTTGAGCAATATTGTTTCAATCTAAACACAGAAATGAAAAAAGAGCAGATGATTTCCCTTTTGCTGTAATTCACTTTGGGATGCATGTCACGAAGAGCACCATACAAAAGCGATTTTCATTGATTGACTGACTGATTGAGGAAAAGGGTGAATGTTCTTTCCAGTTTACATCCCTACTGAAGTATCTGAAGTATGATTCTTATAACTCCTGACAGCTCTTCACAATTTGTAGTTAAATGCTAGGTTAGCACAAGGGGGAAGGAGGGAATGAGGGAGGGAGGGGAGGGGAGAGAGAAAGAATTAGAACTTTCTTTGGTTTTGAGTATAGCTGACTTGAGTCGCATACTTAAATAGAAGAGGCTAAGATAAATTTAAACCTAAATGTTCTAATTCCTCCATTCAATGTATTTAGATTTTAGAGAACATAATTGCTAATTAAAGTTAATTTCTATAAATAAGTTAATTGAATAATCTAATCAATAATATTGGCCATCACATAATTCTTGTTCTACTTCTGTGTAAGTTGCTACACAGTTTTAATAGAAATTCTGATTCTGAGAAGCATCAGCATCAGTGTCCTACTCTTAAAATCTGAAAAAGAATGAGTCACGTCTTTGACATGCGCCTCTAAGTCTGTAAAACACGCTCTTTCATTTACCTGTTTGGGCAGATCTTTCTTTCACTCTGTGACACAATGAAATGAACACTGACCTATGAGTTATAGACGCGAACACTTAACGTGACCAAGATTAAACTGAAAAAACTTCACACAGAAATGTTATCTTCCAGATTACTGTAGCAGATCCATGCCTAATCATTGTTACTACTGTCCTTTTCTTAAAATTTTAGTTTATCTTTCTAATGACATAAAAACATGGGAACTTTTTTTTTTTCCCTTAACATATGTCAACTGGGTTTTTCTCAGTTGTTAACTTAAAGCAATGCTCGTCAGGCAATAATTCTTATTTGAAATAGATTCACTTAATTAAAATAGACCTTCAAATGGACTAAATTTAATGCCTGCAAAGTTAGATTTGTTTGCAAAATATGGTAGATGGCTTATTTGGAGAGTGTTTTTAAAAACACTGAAGATCTAAAGCCACATAGCAGGACATAATCAACACATTTTCAGGTGAAAGGCACTTAAAATGTCTTTCCCAGACAGCTGCAAACAAATGGAAAACCCTTCATGTGGGTTCAGACTTCTGCTGTGGAAGCTCGAGGACATCACTTTCGCAGTTTAGAAATGATACTCTTCATGCAGTTACGTGTCCAGCTATCGGTCCAGGTTGTGGGGGAAAAACAGTTCAAACTAGTAAATAATTGCAGTATCATTGCATCAGTTTAGTTTAAAGAGCTGACAAACCCTCTCTAAACTCCAAGCACAATTAGTCATTAGGGTCTAGTTTTTCAGCACTGTTAAGCAATTTGTAACCCATTCCTTTTAATAGGGTTAGGCATTACTTAACCGACACAGATGCCTTGAAAACTGAAACCTCGAGGTATGAAGCAGCAACCTTGTTCATTACCTTCTGTGATAGGCAAATCATCTATAAAAACAGCATTTAATGGGCAATCAATGGATAATCAATGGCTCACTTCTCATCGGAGTGTGAAAATGAGAACAATCTAATACAAATTCCCTCCGGTAAGAGGCCGAATCTTGGATTCTGCTGCTCTTCAGGGCTGATTTATAAGGTCTTGGAAAGCTGATGTAAACAGATGATCAATGGGACCCATCCTTGCTCATAATAACCCCCAACTGGCCCACTCCCTCTTTTCCAAGTCTATCCCTTCAGGCTATTAGCTCTGTCCAGCTAATTCTTCCCACCACTCCTGCCTGCTGCTTTTACTCTGGCCATCCGTTCAGTCCAGCCGACTCAGAAGTAATTTTATACACAGCAGAGAGCGGGTGGAATTGATTTTTCACTCAGTGCTCAGTTCCCATCTGAATAATTATCAATTTTACTGCCTCATAAAGGGAAGAGTCAAAATTTCAAATCAATTCAAAAGAGCTTTTGAGACGACATAAACTGTGCATAAGAATAGAGGTCAAAGTTGTCAGTGACCTAAGGAGATGATGTCAGATACTACTATACCCAATGGCTGACATCAGAGGCACTCAAGATGATACAACCTAGTGCTAATGCAAATCGTATTTATGCTGACTACCAGAGACCAGTCATTAATATTTAAAATGCTATCTGAAAGCCTACATTCCAAATAAATAGAATGTATTCCACCGTTAATAAAGATATATCACTACTTAGTCATATGCAATAAAGTAAAGGATTACCAAGTATTATTAACACACAGAAATTACTTAAACCAACAAACGCATGGTAATTCGGAATAAAGACAAACTTGATTGTCTTCAGCACAACCACATTACTTATTCTGCACAGTCTGATTGTACATAAGTCTAGGGTCACGGCTATTGATTTTTGCTAAAATTTTCTGCCCACTTAAAAGTTTCTGCCAAAGTTAATGGGAGAATATTGTGATCATGGCTGAGTGCTGGCAGGTGGCAGACTTGTCACTTGTCATGGTGGGGTGGGGGCTGGGTCTGATTCCTGGCCAATCCACGGGTATTTATTTTCTTCCCTGGCTGTATGCTCTAAGAAAAGGCTAGTTCTGTCTTTTCTTTATCAAACACCTGTGGGCTGTGACACACTTCCAACAGTACCAGTGGCTACTGCAGTTGGGTAGGTGAGGAGAGATGCATCCAAATCTCAAAAGAATGTGTATTTTGAAAAGGCATTCCAGGTGAATCTGAGGTCTTTTCCCCACCAACCAGTTCCCTGAGACTCAATGGTGTAAGTGGTAAGGACTTGGGCTTCTGAGCCAAACAGACCTTGGTTCACATTGCACTCCAGACAGTTGATCTCTCTGTGCTTCAGTTTATTCATCTGTAAAATTGGGATGATGATGTCCACATTTCAGGGTTGTTGCGGGAATTGAAACGAGAGACTTCTCTGAAAGTTCTCTCCTCTCGGGACACTCTCTGTCACCACTATATTAATCCAATTATCATATAATTGTTAGTTATCTGTCTCTCTTTCCCACCTGGCAGGAGAGAATTTATGTCCTATGGGTCTGAGTGGTTCTTGCACCTTGCACACAGAAAATCTTCAATAAATGTCAGTTACCTTTCTCCTCTTTATCACCAACATGTTGTAACAATTCCAGGGTCATACCAAATAGTTAGAGGCCTAAAGCCCTTTGCTTATTTATACAAAATCTTAATCACAACCTTCTCTGCCAGGAAAACAACTGGTTAACTGAAACATCATCACAAATAAAGTTTACCTAATTTCATTTAAATATTAGCAAAAAATGGCAGCTAGGAAGAAAACCTCTTCCGTGGCTGTCTTATTCATTTTCCTCATTTATTTACTCAGACTGACATTTTCTGCTGATTGCAGGCGACTTATTTGCTGACTAATGACATGCTAACGTGTTTACATCTGCAAACCACAGATTATTGTGGAGATAATTTGGCAAAATAAAACAACTGGAAGCAGTACAAAGAGATCATTTTCCAAATTTAGTAGAATTGGAAAATATCATAGTGATGGTATCTCCACAGCAAAATGGTATTATTCTCTTTGAAATGTTTCTGGCATATATATTTGTTTTTATGCATGCTGTTACTGTGGTTTGCAGAAGTGAGTATTTAAAAAACAATATTAAACTTGGACATAATTCATATTAGCTAGTCAGAAAACACATTTAAAAATAAACAAATTGTGCCTTTATTACTTATTACTTAAATGCTCTTCGGAGTATGACCTATCTGAACCTTGATTTCTCATCTGAAAATGGGGAAAATGATATTATAAATGAAAGTCCCCAGCAAGTTGCCTGGCACAGACCAGAAGCCCAGCAAATGGAAGTTTCCCAACATACCAGCGTATTCACAAGGCTAACCTAAGATGATATCATTAGAGGCTCCAGGAATGAAATCCGAGGTTCACTGTTTTGACTGTTTCTAGTCCCAGCTTCGCCTTTTATTTCTTTTGTCTCTTGAGGCGCTATCCTCTTTTTGAATTCTAGCTTCACTGAAGTGAGATGAATGACTCAGAGATTTTTTGCGGGTGGGTAATTGTGAGGCCAGTGTACTACCCTACCTTCTGGGAAAATACTCCTAGAGATTAACGGGTACAGAGTCTTGGCAAGACCAGTTGCTCTAGGAGATATTCAGAGACCAGGTTGGCTTTTGGGAAACTCTCATCTGTTAAACCAGATCACCAACCACCAGTTACCTGCTGCAGGACATCTGGATTTTGCTGCATAAAATGTAACAGTCTCTGACCGGCCTGCGTAGCCTCTCGGCATCGAAGTGGCTTCTTGCCCTCTTTTGCTATGTGCTTGAAGAGGTAAGTCACGATGTAGTCTAAACTGGTACAGCAGCTGGAGGAGACAACTGTATCTGTGTGAACAACAAATGAAGATTCACTTGCATTAGTCAAGTGTTTCATCTGATGACAATGCCGCAATTAAAAAAAAAAAAAAACAACACTTTCTGGTTTCAAAGCACGTTGATTAAACTATAAATTCCTTGACGGCAGGGATTTTTGCCTTGTTTATCTCTTAAAACCTTACGTCCACAACAGGATCTGGCATAGAGACGTGTCAGGAATTAAATGATTCCTGGATTGGATTGGACAGAATTTTTCTTATGTGACCTTAATGACCCTCTGTTCAATTCAAGTGACTTTATTAAATACTGACTTGGTGCAAAATGCTCTGCTTCAGGGGAAACAGGGCATAAACTTGGTGCAAAGTACTTTGCTTCAGTGGAAACCCCCACCCTGGTGTCAACAAGCTCATGTACGGAAGTCACTGAAGTCCAATGCTGTGTAAAAATGAGTGACACGCTGCTGTGAGAGTTTTGAGGGAGACACTGCATTTGGATGAGGATCAAGGTGAGTTTGGTGAAGGAGGCAGCATATGAGACGGGCTTGGAAAAGTTATTCCAGTTAAACATAAGGAAGGACATTTTTTCACACGGAGAGATTAGCACAACGCACATAATATGGTGAAAAGGTATGGATTTTGAAGCCAGACAAAAATCTGGTTTCAAATTCCATCTTTTCCAATTACTTGCTGTGTTGTTACTATGATAGAGCCAATTAACCTTTCTGATCATTTATAAAATACCTTGCAGAGGGGAATAAGAAAATAACTAGAAATTCTCATGGTAAAAAAACTGATAGTTATTGTGAGCTTATGTTTGGTTAGAAGACAAATGACCTAGAGGGTAATATGTGAAATAAGTCAGACAGAGAAAGATAAATACCATATGATTTCCCTTGTACGTGAAATCTAAAGAATAAAACAAAGGAACAAACACAACAAAAGAGAAACAGAGTCACAGATACAAAGAACAAACAGGTGGTTGCCAGAGGACAGAGGAGCAGGGGGGGATGAGAGAAATAGGTGAGGAAGATTAAGAGGTACAAACTTCCAGTTGCAAAGTATATGAGTCATGGGTATGAAGTGCAGTGTGGGGAACACAGCCAATAATAGTATCTTAGTACGGTGACAGATGGTAACTAGACTTACCATAGTGATCATTTTGTAATGTACAGAAATATCAAATGACTATGTTGGGCACCAGGAATCAACATAGTGTTGCAGGTCAATTATACTTCAAAAACAAAGAAACTCATAAAAAAAGAGATCAGACTTGTGGATACCAGAGGCAGGGGTTAGTGGGAAGGGGAACTGGATGAAGGCAGTCAAAAGGTTATAGTTCCAGTTGTAAGATAAGTAAGTATTGGGAATGTAATGTACAACATGATAAATATAACTAATACTGCAGTATGCTATATGAAAGTTGTTCAGAGTAAATCCTAAGAATACTCATCAAAAGGAAAAAAAAAACTTTTCTTTTAAAAAACATTTTGTATCTATATGAGATGATGCGTGTTCACTAAACTTACTGTGGCGATCATTTCATGAGTCAAATCACATTGCACACCTTAAATTTGTAAAGTGCTATATGTCAATTATAGCTCAATAAAACTGGAAAGGAAAAAATAAACGGGGGTAGTTATTACCAATTTGCCCTCAAGGTGAAAAGAGGGGGCATATTCACATTTGAGTGAAAGAATGTGTAGAAGAATCATAAGAGAGAAGGCTGACAAAAAAGCCTGGGCATCCAGTGGTGGGCTGAGACATACACATTTAATTTGAAAGGCAACAGAGGTGTTATTGAATGTCTTTTTTCAGCAAGTAAGTGACATGATTTCTTTGTATGCTAAAAATCATTTCATCTACTTCTACTAATCACTTCTGTATATAGTGGGTGCTCTTATTTGCATTTTTCAGGTGAGAAAAATGAAGCTCAGAGATAATTAGCTTATCTAAAGTTCATGGTTTTCACTCAGAGCATGACAATGGCCAGATTTTTTGGCTAATGGCAACATATGGACATGATTCTGGGGAGTTTATGATTAATAACAGAAACAGACAAACCACTGAAAACATGATGGGCACTTAAGAAATGGCAAATACAGTAGACTCGGAAGAGACGGAGAGAGTAGGGCTGGGGAGCAGACTATACACTGTAAAGGCAACAGTTACTTTCTTACTCATCTCATCTCAGAGGTTCTGAGACAGGTGTGCCTGTGATGGAGGTGAAGTATTAGTTGAGTTAATTAAAGAATGGGTAGGCAAAGCTAATCTGAGAAAATTTTTTTTTAAGCCTTGAGTTTTGTTTAGTAATAACACTAGAATCAATATAATACAATAGTTTAAAAACTTTAGCATACATTGTTTTAGAGAGAAATGACATAGAAAATGGAAGGTTTGGGGGCAAGTTTTTAAACACAGACAGACGAATGCATTTAAAATAGAGGATAATTGTAGCTGATGCAGGATCATGAGGGTTTGGATGAAGTCTAAAAGATGAGCATGGACGATAGTTTTGGGAAATTGTGGAGCTACAGGCTTCTAAGAAAGGAGCTTTTACTTCCTCCTAAAGCTGTGGCATTTGCTTGATTGACTGATTCTCTCCCCCCACTAACTGGGTTACTGTGCAGAAAAGGACGGTTTGGTTTTATAATCCTGGAAGGTAATATATAATGTAGTGGAAAATCTTTAGGCTTAAGAGTCAGGCACAGACTTGTTGAGCCTGTTTGCTTCTCTCTTTTCCTTCACATTTCTATCTTTGAAGTCCCAAACATGAAAGTAAATGGATTAAGTAACTTAACATGCACAAAAAGGAAGCAAGTAGGAAACAGATATGATTCCCCACACCAGTGGAGAGCAATATGCTATCAATCATACAAAAATTATAAAGACTTCACATAGATTTGGTGACCACATGCCACGCAGGTTGCATTAAAAGGTTCCAATCTACTGAGTCAGCTATGAAAAAGCCAGGTAAACACTTTAGACATGAAGGTTGGAGCATACATCCTTGCAATAAAAGCACGAAGAAGAGCTTCCATTATGGCTGATTTATGGTTGGGGACTTTGAAAAGGATGAATGTTATTTCAGGGTAGACTGAAAAGTGTGGAATCATAAGGATCATGGGCCGTTTTATCGAAAACAGAATGAATAGTGCTGAGGATTATGTATTATTATTGGTTTTCTTTATTTGCAGCTCAAGCAATTGTGTGAGATTCAAACAGTGAACACTCTCCTGATATAGAAGGATGGGCAGAAGTCATGAATTTTCATATTTTGCTCTAGTTCTTGGTGTTTAGAATTTTTTCACTCATGATAGACAATTTTAGATAGAATTTTTAAGCCTAATAGGCACTTTGTCCTTTTTAGCAACTTGTTTGGCACTGAAAACAACCAAATACTCCTTTTCTCCTACAACTGGTCTCCATAGGAAGCATTCACAGCCTTCTTGCTCACTAAGACCCAACACAGAGAGCTGTTCTGAAAAGTTAACTGTACGGGAAAGAGTTGCTCAACTGAGAGTCAGAATAATGATAATGGAGCTGAGAAGAAATTTGGCTTTGACTCACAATTTCTTACCAGAGCAGAGGGGAGGAGGAAGGTCTTGGAAAAATAGTGTGAAAGGCAATTTCAGAAACAAAAGGCATATTTGGCTGGTATGGTCATTTAGGTTTGAATCTGTATTTTCTAGATGTTTGACTATATGAAGATTCAATTTGCACCTCTGTAAAGTGTGCTTAATACTACCTACTTTGCAAGGTGTTTTGAGAGATTAATGAGAGAAAGTGGGTAAAGACTGTAACACAGTGCCCAACATTAGGTTTCCCTCTTTTCACTTCCTGTTTGTTTTCCTGGCTACTTCAATCCCTAAACACCAACTCTGGCCTCCCATTTAGCTAACTCACAGCTCTCTTCTCTCTTTAGCATGTTTTTGGTGGGAGAAACTAATGTACAAGGTCTCTAAGTTTCTAAGTATTTCCTGATTGCTTTACTCCTATATTATATTTATAATATTTATTCTATCCAATTCAAGTATGTGTTCAAAATAACATACTCTCTTTATTAATAATGAACATTTTACTAATAGTCAACTTGAGGGGGAAATTTCTGGTGGTTTCCAGTTGGTTCAGTTTTTCACTTGCCTCCGCCTTTCCTTGTTTTGCCTTTTGTGCCATCCTTTGCTTTCTTGGAACGCACCCCCATCCCTGATACATCAGTCTTCAGAGCCTCCCCTGATCACTTCTTCTACAAAAGCCAGACAAACATTCCCTATTCACTATCTTATTTTACGTTTCTGTTAAGCACTTACCATGACTGGACAATTTCCTGTGTGTGTGTGTGTTTACTGTTTATCTCTCCTTATTAGAATGAAACCTTCACATGAGTAGAGAACTCATCTGTCTTGTTCTCTTCAGTACTGCCAAGGTCTAGAATGGTACCTGGTACCTAGCATGTGCATAACCGATATTTATTAAATGAATGAGTTGAGAGTCATTCTTAAGAGCAGCTTTTTTGTAAGCTCTGTGTTTGGTCTCTGTATGTAAGACTATGGGGGTAGGTGGTGGTGGTGGTGGACGGGTGATTAAAATGATGGAGAATACAATCACTTTTCTCATTTGCCTGTCTGTTTTCCCAAATTATAGAGGGCCTGAAACTAAAAATGGTAGTGAATGATTAATGAAAAAAATTTAATATCACGTTAAGCCTATTAGGCAAGTCACTACTCTATCACTGATTCAACTTTTTTGTACCTCCCTCTCATTTTTCCTGCTGAGGCTACAATGGAACTGAAACCTGCTTGTAACCCAAATACTACCTATAAATGTATCTTTGCAAATGTATCATCGTTGGAAAAGGAGAAACCCAAGTGGTTACTTTCAATAATCTAAATAATCCTCTGCCTTGAAGACACAGGGCACAATTCACCTGTGACCTTTATGATGTGGATCTGGCAGGGTGGCGACGTGAAAAGGAATGGGCTTTAGAGTTGGAAAGACTCCTAGATCAGGCACTTATTAGTTGTATGACCTTAGGCAAGCAGTTTCACCTCTCCGGGCAACAGCTTACTCATCTGTATAATGAAAATAGTATTACCTAATTAATTCATTCAATAAATATTTATTAAGTACTTACTACATGTTAGGCACTAGGGAAAAAGTGGTCACTAAGACACTGTTCCTGTCAAGTAGGAAGCGTACAGTCAAGTAGGAAATAAGGCCAAGCGGTGCTATTCGCGTATTTAACCCAGTTTTGGTTTGCAGAGTGGTTCTGAGAATGAGATGAGTGAAGGACACATATGAAAACACCTATGACAGCATCAGGCGGAGCGTGTGTACATGGTCATACCCTTAATAAGTGGCAGCCCTGGACTTAAGCCCAAGTTCAGTGTTCCCTCTATAATGCCACTTTGTTAAGACTCCTTTGAGAGCCTTGTTAAAATGCAGATTCCAGGCCTAAGATCACACTTCGAGAACAACATAGCCATCTGCAACTAATTCAAATTCTTCAGGTATTACTATGATATGAGATGGAAGAATGTCAAGACAAACTAATAATCAAAGACAAGACTTCAGGTTTTGTCCATGAAGGATTAACTGCCATGAGAATTTTTCCTTCTGCCATAAACAACCAGAAAACAGGACAAAATATATGAAACGTTTTTCAATTACTGCACAAGAAGCAGTACAGGACTATTAAACCAGAGAGGAGGGAAACAAATGAGGTAACTGCTCAAGCTCACGGCTCATCGCAGTTTCTAGGCTACAGTCCAGGAAGGGAGAACACAAGGAAAGCCACGTGGTCTCACTGAGTTGAAGAGAAACAGCTGGGATTTGGGGAGAACAGGCAGCAGCCAGAACTTGTGGGACAGAGTACCAGTGAGTGGAACTATACAAGGAGAGAGTTCCGGAGATCTGCACCTCCAGTCTTTGAACAATGTAACAGGGGATTTCCAGAAGGAAGGGAGACAGAGGGAGAGAGGTAGAGTGCAATTATTTGAATGCAATATATGATTATACTATTTGAAGGTGTAGATTGTAAGCCCTAGAAAAACCACTAAAAATAAATAAGTATGGCAAATAAACTCATAGGGGATATAAAAAACATAAAAGATATTAAATTAATCCAAACCAAAAGAAGGCAGAAAAAAAGGACCAAAGCCCAGATAGGATAAAGAAAAAACAAACAGCAATATTGTAGATTTAAACTCAAATATACAGATAGTTACATTAAATGTAAATGGCTGAAACACTGTTTAGAAGGCAGAGATAATCGGATTTGACATAAAAATATGACCCAATTATATGCTGTATGTTAGGCAAATACATCCACATCCTAATACCCAGAACCCATAAAGGAGTTAGGTTACACAGCAAAGAATAATTAAGTTTGCAGACGAATTAAGGTTGCTAATCAGTTGAACTAAAAATAGGGACATTAACCTGGATTATCTGGGGGGCCCAAGGTGAGTGTAAGAGAGAGGCAGGAGACGTCAGAATCAACGGGAGATGTTTCTAAGAATGGTCAGAGATATTCGGTGTTGCTATGATTTGAAGACAGAGGACAGGAGCTGGTCTCCAGAGGCTGGAGGAGGCAAGGAAACAGACTTGCTCTTAGAAAGGAGCATAGCTCTGCTCACACCTTGATTTCGGCCTGATGAGACCCATGTCAGATCTATGATCTAAAGAACTACAGGACAGTACATTTACATTGTTTTAAGCCACCAAGCTCATAAACATTTGTTACAACAGCAACAGAAAATATCTGCTGTCTACCCAAAATGAACTTTAAATACAGAGACACAGAAAGATTAAAAGTGAAATGGTGGGAAAGAGGCTAACTCTAATCAAAAGAAATCTGGAGAGGCTAGTAATATCAGACAAAGTAGATTTCAGAGGAAGGAATAGTACCAGAGATAAACAAGGTCATTTCATAATGATAAGGGGTAAGTTAATCAAGGGAACATAACATTACTAAATATTTATGCATTTAATAACAGAGCTTCAAAATACTTTATACAAAAACTGACAGAGCTGAAAGGAGGAATGGGCCAATCTATAATTAAAGTCAGAGGCTTCAGCACTTCTCTCTTGGTAATTCATAGGACAAGAAGAAAACAAACAGACAAAAACCAATAAAAATACAGAAAATCTGAACATTATCAATTAATTTAGACCTGACATTTAGAGAATGCTCTTTCCAACAACAGTAGAATACACATTCATTTCAAATTCCCCATGGAACATTCGCCAAATATAATGAACCAAAAAAAGATTCAATAAATACAAAAGTTCTAATAGTCACTGAGTATATTCTGTGACTACAATGGAATTAAACTAGAATTAATAAAAAAAGATTAAAAGTTAAACCTTGTGTTTCTACGTAAGAACTCATTGGTGAAAGAAGAAATCATCTCAGCAATTAGAAAATATTTTTAAACTGAATGGAAAAGAATCCCCAAATATACAAAAATTTTGTGAATTGCAGCCACTGTAGTGCTTAAAGCATTAAATGTGTATATTAGAAAAGCAAAAAAAAGTCCAAGATCAGCAATCTAAGCTGCAGTCTACCTGAAAAAGCTACAAAAGGAAAAGCAAATAAACTGAAGGAAGGAAATTATAATGATCATACATGAAATCAATGAAACAAGAAACGGAAAAATAATAGAGAAATCACTGAAAACTGAAAGCTGGTTCTTTGCATAAAACTGATAAACCTAGAGCCAGAATGATCAAAAGAAAAAAAAAAAAAAAAAAAGAAAAGAAAAAGAAAACCTTGCCAACATCAGGGATGAAAGAGGGAACATCACTAGAGATTCTACAGAACTCACATTGTATAGCAAGAAGATATTATGGATGATTTTATGTCACTAATGCCAGATGAACTTTAGATGAAATGGGCAAGTTCCTTTAAAGACGCAAATACTACTCAAGATGTAATAGGTAACTGGAATAGTCCTATGTCCACTATGGAAATTTAATTTGTAGTTAATAACCTTCTAATAAAGCAAAATCTAGGCCTAATGGCTTCACTAGGGAATTCTATCAAACATTTAAGGAAGAAATGATAACAATTCTACACAAACTTTTTAAGAAAATAGGAGAGGAGGGAACATTTTCAAACTCATTTTATAAAGGCCCCAGTCCAACATTAAGAAAAGGCAAAGAGATAAGAAGAACAGAAAACTATAAAGGAAGGATTACAGAAGAACACGTCAATAGCTGTCATGAACATAAATGTAAAAAATATGTACTAAAGTTTTAGAAAGCTGAATCCAGTAATATGTAAGAAGAATGATCCATTGTAACCAAGTGTGGAATGCAAGGTTGTTTTAACATTCAACTATCCATCAATGTGATGATTAACATTGTGTAATGCATTAATAGACCAAAAAAGGTAAACCACATGATCACCTCAGTATATGTTGAAAAAGAATTCGATAAAATTCAACACCCATTCATGATAACACTCTCAGAAAACTACAAGAGAAGTGAATTTCCTTAACAAGATAAAGAATATCTATGAAAAACCTAGAATTAACATTACGCTGAATGGTGAAAGAATGAATACTTCCTGCGTAACTCTGGAGACAAGGAAAGAACGTTTGCTACTATCACTTCCAATTAACATTGCCCTGTAGGTCCTAGCCAGTGTGATAAAGAAGAAAAAAAAAGAAGTCACAGATTGGAAAGGAAGAGGTAAAACTACATTTGCAGACACATCTATGTAGAAAATCTTAAGAAATTAACAAAAGGCTATCAGGAGTAATAAGCAAATTTAGCCAGGTTACAGGTTACACGGTCAACATACTAAAAAATCAACCGCAACTCTACATGGCAGCAAAAACAATAGAAATTGAAATTCAATATAATTTACAATAGCATAAAAACAAAATATGTATAAATATAACAACATATGGTTAAGGCTTATACATTTAAAACTACAAAAGTGCGCTTGAGAAAAGTTAAAGAAGATCTAAATAAATGGACAGGTATGGCATTTTCAGGAACTGAACACTCAGTATTGCTAAGATGTCAAGTCTCCCCAAATTGGACTACAGATTCAATGCAACCTAATATATATTTCTTTGCTCATTTTTTTTTCCTAACAAGAGAAACTGACAAGGTGACTAATACTTGTAAAAAATGCAGAGGACCCAGAATAGCCAAGACAATTTTAAAAGAGAAAAACAAAACTAGAGGGCTACACTACCTGACTTTAAGACTTACTATAAAGTTAGGACAGTATAGAAGTGGCACAAAGTAATCTACTAGATAAAGGATGTTCTTCAACAAAAGAAGCTAGAACAACTGAATACTCATGTTAAAAAGAAAAAAGAATCCTGGCTTTTATCTCATAATACAAAAAATATATTGAAATGGATCATAGACCTAAACGTGAGAACTGAAACTATAAAACTTTTAGAAGAAAATATAGAAAAAACCTTTATGGTCTTGGGTTAAAAAGCAAAGATTTCTTAGGATAGGACCCAAAAGACATGAACTGTAGGAAAAAATAATAATAAGTTGGGCTTCCTAAAAATTGAAAACTTTCGCTCTTCAGAAGATACTATCAAGAAAATAAAAAAGACAAGCCAAGGCTGAAAAAATAGTTGTAGAACATATACCTGATAAAAGAGCTGTATCTAGAATAAACAACAAACTCTTCTAAGATAAAGAACCCAGCTAAAAAAAAAAAAACGGGTAGAAGGTTTGAAAAAATACTTCATGAAGAAGATACTTGAATGGCAAATAAGCATGAAAAGATGCTCAAATCATCATTCATTAGTGAAATGCAAATTAAACCATAAGAAGATTCCATTTCCCCCTCACGAGGATGGCTAATATTTAAAAGACTCATAATAGCAAGTGTTAGAGAAGATATGGGGCAACTGGGGCCCTCATACATTGTTGGGGGGAGCAAAATGGTACAATCACTTTGGGAACCAGTTTGGCAGTTTTTTATAATTTAAAATATACACTTAGCATACAACCCAGAAATTCCATGCTGGTATTTACCTAAGAGAAATAATATTTGTCCACAGAAAGACTTGTACATGAATGTTCATAGTAGCATTATTCAAAATAACCAAATAATGGAAACCACCAAAATGTTATCTATCAGCTGGTGAATATATAAACAAATGTGGAAATCCATACAATGGAATAATACTCAGCAATAGAAAGAAAAAAACTTTAACTGATTTGCAAAACAGCATGGATTAATCTCAAAGGTATTATGCTAAATGAAAAAGGCCAGACACAAACGGCTATAAGTTATATGATTCCACTTATATGAAATTCTGGAAAAGGCAAAGTATAGTGAGAGAAAGTAGACAGTAGTTCCTTGGGGCTGAGACTGGGGGAAGGGATTGATTCATAGGGGTCACAAGGGAGCTTTCTGTGGTGATGAAAATGTTCTGTATCTTGCTGAGGTGGTTCATGACTGTGTACATACATTTGTCAGGACTCATTGAACTGTTCACTTAAAATCAATGATTTTTACAGTGTGTAAATCATACCTTAATAAAGTTGATTAAAAAATAAACTATCTAAATATGAAAAAAGAGCATTTCCTCTCTTGCAAGTAATAGTCAAAAAATAATCTTTCGGTTTGGGTACACAAATCTCTCCCCACTTTGTAGGACAATCATCTCAACAAACACATACATTGAGAGACCACAATCAAGTTTTTCCTCTGAAAACAATGTTCTCCATGATACTGACCAAGAGTCGTGAGTCCCTCTGAGATGGATGTGAGAACATACAGGAGAACGGGAGGCTCTAAGTTGGTGATGAAGCTCATGTGGTCCTGGGTGAGACATTCCAGGAGTGGATAATAAGACTGGCTCAGTTTCCTATATTGCTGTAACAGAAATACTAAGTGTCAGGCCACAGGAAAGTAAAAGACAGTTAAAGTCCAGTGAAAATTGCTATTTATAATACTGGATATTATAGCCTTACTTAAACATACATGAAATAAACATAAATACATAATCACAGATACATAAAATAAATATATGGAACAAATGACATAATGATTCTCAATTCAGTATTTAAAAGGGTTTTAATAAGAATCTCTTGATCTCTAGAAATCCTAATTTGAAGCTACAGCACAGCATAGTATGTAATTTCAATTTTGCCTTATATGGTTAACAATCAAAATGCAAGTAAAATCTCTGTAGTGTGGAATTTAGAAGACTGAATTACTTTTCTGAACTGGAATATGGTAACACTGAACTGTATTTAATAGTGGTTAGGCAACCTTTTTTTTTAACACAAAGAAATTTGCTGATTATTATAATAGGATTTGGCATTGCAGTCTGCCGTATTTATGCAATGTCAACCAATCTAACTAAATCATAACTTGGTAAATAGTTTAGTATTTACCATACATTATAGGTAAAAGGTAAGTGCATGAGGAAGATACCTGGAAAACCTCAAATGAAACTCAAACCAATACCAAAGAAGTACAGTAAACCAGAGCAGTATTTATTAAAGTGAGATTAAGACTACCTCCGTAAGAATCACATGGGGTGCTTGTTAAAAATGTGGTTTTCTGATCTCCACTCCAGACTCAGAAAACAAAAGCCTCTGCAATGAGTTCTTGAAATGTGCATTTAAAAAATGCACACTAAGGGAGTCCTAAGCACTCTCTATTTTGAGATTACTGAGTTAGAGGTTTGCTTGTCTGTTAGAAGAAGAGAAATTCCTAGAACCCAGGTTTGTTTTGGGTGGACCTCAACAGTAATGAAGAGCTCCCTCAATGAGGTGTCTAAAACACACGGCTGATCGACTCAAGTTTCTTCTTTGTAATTTCTGTCGTACAGGCAGCCTTCAATGTGCATTCCATTCTATTGCAGAGGCTTGACAACTTTGGCTTGAGATGTGGTTCTATTAAGACCAGCTTAGAAAGTTGGAAGAGGGTGCCATTAGTCTGTTGGAATGTCAAGGAGCATTTCTAACAGGCTGACTAAAGAAGGCCCCCCAGATCTGACTTGTAACCTTGGGCTGGGAGCGGGTGAGAAAGCCCGAACCAATCCTGAGCATGAATTTGGCTGTGTTACTGAAGTAATTACTGTAACCACATTGGGCATATATTAGCTTTTGTGTAATCAGGCAGAGATGTTTTTAAAAAAGTCTGATAATGACACAGCTCACTGGAGGAGCCTGGAAATTTGAATTTCCAATAAGCAGCCCAGGTGATTCTGATGGGCTTCAAAGTCTGAAACCATTGACATAAATCATAGAAACTAGATGGCAGAGTAGAAAAGGGACCTGGAGATCACTTTGTTTAATTTACTCATTTTAAAGGTGAGGAAATTGAAGCCTGGAGAAATAGAGAAGGTGATTTATTCAAGGTAAATGACTGGTGAGTGGCAGAGCAGAGACCGTACACCAGGCTGCTCAACCTTCAGGTTAGCACTCTGTCCACCACACCACAATTCTAATGGAAAGGAAGGCCAAACAGCTTGGGAAGTAGAGCCGAAATGAAGCCAGAAGATCCCACAGCCCATTCTGCATGTTTTGCCTTAGGAAACACAGACCTTTTTTTGAATTATGAACACAGCTGTAAGCAATGTGTTGAAATGGCTAATTATATGTTCTCTAGATAGAGAGCCTGGAACACTCTAGATGACCGATTTGTCAAAGGTGGTAGCTGCAGTTTTAAAAACTGCACATTTAATACCACTACAGTTGTTCAAATTCTTTAAGTTAAATCAAGATGCCGTCCTAAAACATAAAATATTCTGGTGCTGTTCTAACTCCCCGGGCTTTGTTATAACAATTCCAAGCTTGTGGTGGTGTTACTTCACATTTCACGCAAAGACTCCCATGATGCATGATTGCTTACTAGCAAGTCACTGTGGGACACTGACAGCAGCATTTTGACAAAGGCCTGGAGTACATTGTCAAAATGGTTGTCCCCATACAACTTGAAGACGCCAAAGCTGACATAATTTCCACACAAGGCAGATTTGAGAGCTGAATAGCAGATGGAGATGCCCTTGAGTTTCATTGGATAAATCTGATCTTTTGAGAGGCTCCCAAGGGATAGGATCTGATTACCTGTGTTAGGGTAAAAGCAGAAAGACAAAGCGGTATAAGCAGATGTAATTCAAAGCAGTTATGAGGCACATTATTTAACATTTTCACTTCACTGCTAATGGTCACTTCCTCCTAACGGTGTTCCAAGAATTAGACTATCCATGTAATGAAAAATATAAACACATAAGCCAGTTTACCTGGGAGTACAAATGGCCCAAGGAAAACCAGTCAAGGGTACTGGAAAACTTTTATATTTTTATCTGAATGGTAATTACATGAATATATATGTATATACATGGAAATTCAGTGAGTTGTACTCTTAAGATTAGTTCACTTTATGTACTTTAATACATATATTATCTCCTTTTCAATAAGACGTTTAAAAAAAAGTAGGAGTAAATAACTAAATCGAGGAAAAAAGATAACTTAGGCAGAGATAATAAGTTACTCTAAGTTGTGGGGTGAATTTTCAGCCTTTTCACATGAACTTCATATTGAGTTACTTCACTCTTAGGAGTCTCACAGATTTCATACATGAATTAAATGAAATAAGACACATAAGAAGTTCTTGGCACAGTGCACAGTAACTGTTACTTCTTTTTCTCCTTAGATCCTTTTTCAGAAAATCTAAAGAGATGATTGTTTACAAACTGTATTTAAATTCTATGTTTGACCATCAAAAGACAAAGAAATGTTTATGTAATCACCTTACAATTTTTTTGTAGTTAGCATTTATAACCAACAATTTCTCTTCTGAAATGTGTGCTAATAAGGCACGTTACCAGGCAATACCCAAGGATGCTTTTTAAAAAATTATAACGTCGTACATGTTTCTTAGCTCTGCTTCTCCCTGTTCAAGCCTGAGTACTGCTTCTAAAACTGCATCTAAATTCAATTTACAAAATTCAGAAGTATATTGTGGTTTTGTACTGTGTCAATTGGGCTAAACAAAAATTACATTTCCCAGAACTCATTTTGCTGTGCGGTTGTGGGCTAGAATTGAACAAAAGAGAAATCTGTATGAGATTTGGAAGGTGGAAGTGAAGTAGCAGCCATGACTTTCTGAAGGTAGTTGTGATTAGAGGTGTGAGAAAAAGATGTAGAAATATTTTTAGGTTTCTGTTTGTCCTTGTTCTTTCCTGCTCTGTGCCTAGAACTACAAGCCCTGTTGACCAATAACCCCAAGTCTATCACCAAGTGCTTGGCAGCAAAAAGAGAGCAGCAGCTGTGCAGAGGCAACAGTCTTCCACTGACTTCTATGCTTCCACACCACTCCCTCCTCTCACCCTGCATCCTTTCATGGTCCCACTCCAGCAGGTGGATGTCTCTAGCTTTCAGGTTTCCCTGCAAGCTCCAACTTGTCCATCCGTGCCATTGTTTCAGGAGGGCTGACTGGGGATTTTTTTTTTTCCCTGAACTTCTAACTCTATTTCCCCATCTTTGCCCAAGGTTATATAAGGTTTAATACCTAAAATAAATCCCCTATTCCATAAGTGACAGTGTTTTTCCCTGTTTGAATCCCGACTGATATGCATATTATGGTAACCACATGTTTACTAAGAGATTAAGGACCAATAATTCTAGCAGAGCATGAAACACAGGTTCAGCCCAGGGTGAAGGTTTTCTCCTCTTTATCTGCCTTAATAAGACATTTCTGTATACAGGTTTTCTTCTGTGGCTTTGCTTATAATTTATACATTTGAATGATAACACCATTGTCTAGAAGGCTGAGGCATATCCTGGAATTATACCACATTCTATACCCTTTCTCATGACCTCATCCTAACTTACCTTAGAAAGATATTGTAAGTTTCATAAACTTTCAACTCAATATGATAGCATTTAATAGCTACTATGTGTGAGGCTGGGACAAACAAATGAATGAAATAAAATCTCTGTTCTGAAGGACTGCAGTCTGGTGGGAGAAATAGATTTGTAAATAAATAATTACATACAATGTGACAAACACTATCAGAAAGGTATGTCAAGATTTTATGGAAAAAGGAATTGAGTTGATCAAAGTCTCTAAGAATCTTCACATTTGTGACTTTTATCTTAAAGTGTTTTCATGTCATATATAGGAATGCTATAAATTACATGTCTTTGATTCATTTATAAGTTCTAATTTGTAAAAAAAAAAAAAAGATTTTATGGGAATAGAAAAAGAGACTGACTTAGCTTGTGTAGAAGAGCAGTGAGGGAAAGGCTTCACAGAACAGGCTATGTCTCAAGAATCAACCAGTTTCCCAGGTAGACTTGACGGGAGAGGGGAGCATTACAGGTAGGTTACATGCACAGGCATGAAGGTCTGAAAAAGCAGAGTACTGTAGGACAGGACAGTTCTGAACCACTGCCTCTCTGTCTTGGCTTCAACTTCAACATACATCAGGGTAGATACTTCTGCTCCTTTCCTTTCCCAGGAAAGAAAAGCACTGCTTACATGTGATGGGAAAAACTATGGTCATTTGGTGATAGTGGTGGTGGTGGTGGTGGCTGACACATTTTGGATTTTCTGCAGAGCCCAGGGTCAGTGGAGAAAACTCGGTCATCTCTTCAGGCCTTTGTATGCTGATGTCCTTATGGAGGAAGTAAAGACCCTATATTCTCCAGCAAAAGATGGAATAGGCAGACCAAGAACTCTGATGCGGAAAACATTTTGATTGTAAAGGACTGGATAACCTATCATCGAGAAGGATTAATCATTTAGAATCATAACTTATGTCTCTATGTTAAAGTTATAACCTGACATACATGTCTTGTCTTTTGGACTGTTTCAGGCACATCTGGTTAATTAAAACAGTAACTGATATACCATTATGACCTTGCAAAAGTAGAATGAGTAATAGTTTTGAAAAAGGAAACTACATTTCATTGTGCTCACATGGCTTGGCATTCTGTGGTGGCGATGGAAGACTATGGAAGAGAAAGCATGGCCACACTGTTCATGTAGTCGCTCCAAAAAGGCTTCATTCAAAAGCTTAAAACTGAGCAGTTAGACTCATATTACTGTAAACCAGGCTGAGGTTTGGTTTTGGTGTTCTTCTTAGGTGGGACAACCCTCCCTGCCTTCCCTGCTCCCCCGTACACCTATAAAGGCCCATCTCCTTTTGTCCCAGAACTTCCTTCCTAAGAGAGAGATCTTCACTACACTGATGGACAGCTGGGAGATGAAGGCCCTGCCAGGCAGGTAGCCACTGAAGCCACAAACAGTTGCCACTTTCATACTATTGCAGTAAGACAAAAATGATACTTTCTTTAATGAAATAAGAGACTTTCAAAGTTTAGAATCAAAAGAAAAACCTCTAATTACTTCCCACTGTCTATATCTGCCATAACTGGGGGCAGGGGAATGAGGTGCTGTTACAACCTTAACATTAGACCCGAGTGAGATAGATGCTGAGGCTATGCTGGGGCTCGGGAAAAGAATGCTGTGAATCAAATGGTTAACCTGGCCAAAGGCAGTGACTGGGGAAGGCAAGCACAGATGTTATGGAATTGCTGTTCTTACTGTTGTATCTGCTGTAACAGTAAAAGAAATTCCACTAAATAATAAGCGGAAAAACTGGGAAATAAGCACAGAAGATTCCTGATATAATTTTGCTTATTAGATATATTTCCCTCACTGCTTGGTTTCCTCTTCCGAGAATGTGTGTGTGTGTGTGTGTGTGTGTGTGTGTGTATGGTAACATTCTAACAGAAAATAAACATACAGTGTAAAACGTAGTGATGAACTAGGTGGGCTTCTGAGTCATACTGACCTGGGGTTTGAGTCCTACATCTTTGCTTACTACCTGGGTGTCTGAGCAGATTACCAACCGCTGTAAGTCAGTTCCCTCATCTATAAAATGAGGATAATGACGATACATAACTCACAAGGCTCTTAATGTGAAGTAAAGGAGGCAGCGTATGTAAAGTGCTTACCACAGTACTGGCACAGTGCTCATACAAACTATAACAATACATAATACAAGGGGTTCACTTCTTTCTCCAGTCTAATAGCCTGCAAGTTCATACACGGGGAGCTATGGCCTGAAAAAGAGGAGGAGGTAAAGCTGGGTGCATGTGGTGCAGAGTAACGTCACTTCCTTCTAATACATAATTCAAGAAAAGGTCAATACCACATCTTTGACCACTTTCCCTTTGTTCTTTCAAAAGAGAATTGGCCGCAGTGGCTCACAATGTAGTTCTCTGACCCACAGTCTACCTGTTCTCTGTGCCCTCAAAAAAACACTGTAAAAAAAAAGGTGCAAGAAACAAGATACACGATAGTACGTTGAACCAGGAGGAACTAACAGTATGAACAATGTTATTTCCTGGCTTACAAAGCAATCCATTACATTGATTTACCTCCCCCCCCTTTAATCTCTAAAATTTGAAAATAAATTTGATATTCAGCTAACAGCTTTATAGGCTGAATGTCTCCATTCATCATCAGAGCAGTTATGGGAAGAGAACTGCAAGCTTGCTGACACCCCTTCACGTCAGGTCACTCAACCCTCTCTGACTGCAAACCAGCCAAGGCCCCGGGTTGCAAATGGTCTGGGACAGAAATGAAGCTGTGAAGACTGGAAAGGAATATAATATTTCCCTCTCAGGTTGAAAGAGATTAAAATAATGCTGTATTGATAAGAATGTGGGAAATTAAGAAAATCGCTGGGGATGTAAATTAGTATAACCATTCTAGAGGGCAATTTGGTAAAATTTATTAAAAATATAAAGAAATGCATAAGGCCACTTCTGGGAATATATTCTAATTCTGAATGTCCACTACCATCTCCACCTCTCTGCTAGCATCTGCACTTAAGACATATGTCCTCTGAAACAGCCAGCCCCTCAACATGTTCAACTAGCTCCCATCTCCTCTTAGGTGCTTAGAACAAAATATAGTAATTTCCCCCCTTCCCTCCTATTCAATCTTTTTTTTTTTTTTAAATAAACCCTTCTTTTGGCCCTACTTTCCTGCCTGATAATACTCTTCTTTGTAACAAAACTCCCCCAAAGAACAGTCTGTCTCCACTGCCTTCATTTCTTCTCCTGATTCTCTTTTACACCCACTCCACTCAGAATGCTCTTTTCATGGTTCCCAAGGACCTCCTTGTCCCTAAATGTAATGGTTGACTCTTGGTTCTCATTTTACTTGATTCGTTGGCAGCTTCTGACATAGCTGTCCACCCCGTCCTCCGTGTCTTCCAAGACACACACTCTGCTGATTTTCTCTTACTTCAGTGTTTGCTCAGTCTGTCCTTTGCTGGTTCCTCCTCTTTCCCTTTCCTAACACTGGCGTACCCCAGAGCACAAACCGAGATCTTCTATATTTAAATTCACACCCCATCCCAGTGATCTTATCTAGTTTTGCAGCTTTAAATACCACCTAAGAGTCAACGACTACCATATCTGTTTCTCACCAAACCTCAGATTTGTATATCCTACTCTGCCACATTCAACACCCCCTCTTGAATCGGCATCTTAAGCTCACCACAACCAAAACGGAACTTTTGATCCCCTTCACACTCATCTCAGTCTTTTCCATCTCAGCTAATGGTAACTTCATCCTTACCGTTTTTATGACCAAATCCCTTGATTACATCATGCCCCTCATATCATACACCCAATCCACCAAGAAATTTGATTCGCTTTACCTTCAAATTATATCCAGAATCCAACCACTTCTCATCACTCCCACTGCTATCACCTTGGTGGTATCAAGTATCAAATCATGCCAGCCCTCTCTCAAAATATTCTAAAGCCCTTTTCTTTCACTTGGAGCGAAAGTCAAAGTCCTGAGAGTGGTCTACGGATATGACATTCCATGACACTGCCTTCATTACTACTCTCTTTTGTTCACTCTGCTTCAGCTACTGATGTCAGATACACTCCTGCCTCAGGACCCTAAAGCTTGGTGTTCCTTCCGCCTGGAGTACTCTTCCCCAAGACAGCTGCATAATTAACACCTTCATTTACTGCAAGTCTTTGCCCAAATGTCGTCTTCTCAACGAGGCCTACTTTGATCACTGTACTTAATACTGCTACATGTTTCCCAATCCCTGAACTTGCCCCCTGTCCTGATTTGCTTTGCTGTTTTTTTCCCCATAGTATTCATCAACTTCTAACATACAAAATAATTTCTTTCTCAGTTTTGAACACTGATATGCCCAGAATCTGGAACAGCTCCTATTGTTCTCAGTATATATTTGTTGAATGAATGATGCTCACAGAGCTGAACGTACAAAGTTGTTTACTGACAAACAGTGTATGATGGTGAAAAATTACATGTTCATAAAAATTACATTTATCAAAAGGTGAATAATTAAATAAACTATGGTATGACCATAAAATGGAATACTTAGCAACTATTTAGAAGATATGATAGAAAAAAATTATCAAAAACCAAAGGAAAAAAGAGTCATGGCAGATTTATATATATTAGCATAGAGTAATGGCCATGATATAAATAAAAAATAGCAAATTACAGACTAGCAAGTGTATTATAACACTACTTTTGGAATAATGTGTGTATGTACACATAAAAACTTGGAAAGAGAACATACCAAACTATTACTGATGCTTATCTCTGAGTGATGCGATAATCAGGATTTTTACTTTCTACTTTCTGTAACAATTCTGAAATCCTTCAGTTTACTAATAGAACATGTTAATATTTTATATTTATAAGATTTTGTAAAAGCTACTGCCTGCTTGAAATGCCCTCCTCAAACTCCTGGGCCCTACTCTCATTTCCTCCTCTGGGCCCTCAGTTTGAGTTAGAAATTTCTGGACCCCTAGAGCACTCTGCATGCCTCTTAAGCACAAAAGTGAGCACAGCGTAATTCTTCACTTACTGGTCTGAATCCACTGCTGAACTCAATTAAGGGAAGAATCAGTAAGATTCTTTTTTGCTTATTTCTCTTCCTGTCCCTTGTAATTCTCACACTATCAGACACAGAGTAAACACTCAACAAACATTAACTGCATGGATGAAATAATCTCCTGAACTCTAAGCACTTGTTCAGAGATCACCCTCACTTATTTAACAGCTTATGTAGCATGTTTTGCTCATGTGCAGAAGGGCAATTCCACTGCGTGTGGATTCACTGTGGAATGTATTCCTCAAGGCCTGGGATCCTCGAGGTGTTGATCATTCTGTTGTCTTCACAAGATTTTTGTGTGCTCTTACTTAACTACTGTGTTGTTCTATGTCCCTGACCAAGTTTCTGATAGAATCTAAGGTTATATGCATGGTTCCTAACTAATCTGTTTTCCAGAACTGCTATTTCCTGGTAACATTTTATTAAGTCTGTAGTTATTTCAAGACCAATACATTCTTCAGCTATCTTTTTGTAATCATTTGAGCATAAATATAAATCATAATCCTTCATTCTTACAATGCTTCTAATAGTACATGTGAGTAATTTTCAAGGTCTTTTATTAAAAAAAAAATCTTTAAACAGGTGACCCCTCTTACAAATAAATCTAATGCAACTATATGCAGCTGGGTGGCTCTGGTCAAAGTGCCAGTGGTCAAAATAACAGTGGCTTGTATATCACTTTGCAAATTCAGTTTAAGCATATTATAAAGCCATACCTTAAATGCACCTGGAGCATACACTGCTCAAAAGCACCCTGATGTAAATTCTTATGTTTAATAAATAATTATAACTGTTCTATCCATTTTTAACGCTTAGATTTTTCACACATTAAGCTTTCTTAAATCAGGTACCTAAGGAAGGAATAAAAGCAGTTCTATTTTTGCCAGCCTTATAAAAACAATCACTATTTCTCCGTTTCTCCCTTCTGTGTATTCTTCAACCAACAGATGTCACTAAAGATACCATTACCCAGAGGCAAAGGGAAGAAAAGATTAGACAAATGGAAATTGAGCATAAAAAACATCCAGTTCTTAAAACAGAGAAGTAGGTTTCCAAAGTAATAACATTTATTACACTGCATGCAACATTTTAACCAAAAATTTAAGAAAGAAATTTCTTTTATTAAGTTGCTCAGGCTGAACAGATCATAGCACTAAATTTTGAAATACGTGTTCTTGAAGCAATTTAAAACTCATTAGAAATAATAGGCTTGGGCTAGTAGAAAATGTGGTAAAATCTAATCCTCATCCAAATGTTACCTGGGCTGTGCAAACAGGAAATTGTTTTGTGCTACTGTGGCTAACCTCACTGCTGACCCTGAGCTGTAATGGCGAGAGCAGCTGAGAGCTGAAGCAAAATTAAAAACTTACATCAAAGTATATCATGACAGAATGTAGATAAATAAAACAGCATATCAGAAGTATTATTTTCCTGCCAGTCTCATTGAGCAGCAAGGTGGAGGTATTCTACAAAATACATAACAAATCAGGTGCATTTGGAAATTTCCGAGTCCTTCTGCCTCTGCACCGCCCTAATCATTGACCACACAAATACTGCCCATGAGAGGTGAGCAGAGAAGTAACCCAGTGAGAATGGGAACAGAAGGGATCAAAGAATGTTCTGGCCTCTTTCCTCCATGGGCTTCCCCTTCCTTCACCTTGGCTTACCAAAGAAATAAACAATGCCCGCTCTTCTGTCATTCTTTCCCTCACTGCCTAGACTCCTGGATGGGAACCACACGATCTCCCTTCAGTGAGCATATTAGAACCTCCAGAGGTAAAAGCATGGGTAATAAAACATCGCAGAAGGTAAAGACAGACAAAATCAAGCTTGGCTGATCAGGGCTGGCATGGGAATCATGAAGGCTGAAAAAGACTTTTCTACTATACTATGTAACATGCATGTGTCAGAGTGGTGACAAAGTTAAAGGACATTTTGCCCTTGAGTTCCCTTTGACTTTGACTTCCCTTAAGTTTTAGGACAGAAACCACCATACTTTAAAGAACAGTGCTTCATCAAAAATACCAAAGGCACAATTTTCATGTGGCAACTCCCAAGTGGCAGAAAGGAATATGGAAAGGCTGTTATGTGAAGTTATACAGACTTGGAATGAAATTCCAATCTGACTACTTGCCAGCTATGCAACATCTGGCGAATCTCTTAACCTCCATGAGCTTCAATTTCTTCATAACAGTAATTGTAGTAACTAACTGGTCTAAGGGCTTTCCATGCATTGTGTAACTGAATCCTCATAACCACCTTACACAGTGTATTATTTTCTCTGTTTAACAAGAAGCTGAAGCAAGAGAGGCTGAGCAACTCAACCAAGGCCAAATGACTAGTGAGTGGCAGATGATAATACCTTAAGGATTCAACGGCTAATGAATGATAAATGGTCTAGTATAGGAGCAGGCACATAGTAGCTGATTAAAAGAATGGAAGCTACCATCATTATTAGTCCAAACCGAGGAGCAGAGCCTTACCCTAATCTCCTGGTCCTTCTTCAGTGTTAAGAAAACTTCTTACTGGCTTTTCTTCTCAAGAACACTTCGAAGGTTTTCTATTGTCTGCTCCACCTTCTCTTCTTCCTTTTCTCCCTCTCTCTCTGTCTCCTCCTCCAATGTAATACTCACACAGTTACCTTTCTCAGCTTTTGCTGCAATGATTTTGTCTATGTCAAACAACTGGACAGAAGACTGAATAGCTTTTGAAGCCCATAGATTTGACATCACATTTGACATCATAGATTTGACATCACTGAATAGCTTTTGAAGCCCATAGATTTGGTGCCACTTGCTGGACATACATTCTGTCCTACACTAGAGATCCAGTGACACCGGAAGAGCAGGGAGTTGCTGCTCTCATCAGCCCTACTGCAACAGTAAGTAAGCCTCAAAGGAAACATTACACTTAATGAGAGAAACTGGATCCAGAAAAGGGGGAAGGAAAGATACAATTGTGGACGGTAATAGGAATCATTTGTATAGTTAAAGCTCTATTTATTATTAAGAAATTCTTATACATGCATTGTTTCAGAATGGGAAATATGATTTCTTTTTAAAAAGCGAGGAGACACTTCGCACTTGTCACAGGCAGAAGGAAGCAGGACAGTATGGTCCAAGCAGGAGGCATCCCTGAACAAAAAAGTGATTGGTTTTTTGTTTTGGTCAGTGAACTCCTATCCAAAGAAGGCTGGTTCTGTGAGTGTAAGCGAATGGCTTTGGCTCACTGAGTACCTAATCCGTATCACACCCTGTGCCAAGTCTTTTACTTCAAGTAGCTCAGTTAACCACCTCTGATCCTAACTAGACAGGTAGGTTGGTAGGTATTCATTATTTTTAATTTCATCTAGGAGAAAACTAGACACAAAGAGGCTTGGCTGAATGTCATGGAGTTGATGAGGGCTCATATTAGGAATGGTACTAGAGCCTTAAATCTCCAAAAACAATGCTTTTTCTAAAATACTATGCTTTGGGAAAAAGAGCCAGTCATCTATTTTTGCATGATAAAATTCTGGAAGGATTAGATATACCCTGGAAGTGCAGCTAACTGTATTGAGAGTATTTAAAAAGGGGTCCATTTTTACCTTCAGGAGGCAAACCATTTCTACTTTATATGATTCTAATGTGTCCATCTTCAACCAACAGTTGTGGCAATATAGTTGCTGGTACAGATGAAAATAAGAGAATGCAGGTCTACTGCCTTCAAGAGGTGCTTTCTGCAGTTTCCATACACTTAAAATCTCTAACTCTAAAAATTAAATGTACAATTAAAACTAAGCATTTTTTAACAGAGGCCTATACTGCATACAGAACAGAGTTCCAGAATGTTTTGAGTTGAAGTAAAAACAATTTAAAACAACTGTTTTTCTGCTTTTGAAAGAAATAGGCTTTTACTTTTAAAAAAGTTTTATGCTTTCAATGATTGTTCCTACATGTACACTTAAAGAAGCTTCACAAAATTTCATAAAATCTGTTTCTAGGTACTCAAAAAGAAGTATAAGAATCACAGGCAATTTTTGAGGCCAAACATAGAGTTGGCTATTGATTTGGGAAAGTAAGGACAGATAGGCAAAAAAGGAGACAAAGAATAAGACACAGAAACCTCTCTCAAGGAGAAGAACATTGCAGAGTCTAGCTTACAGTTAGTGTTCAGTGAGTGTGTGGCAAACCATCAGAGGATTCTTACCCACTGTATCATACCCTCATTCCCTGGCTGTATAAAGGTTTCAGAAACTGAGAATTTCATTGATGAAGCTGTCAGAATTGGCAAGTATTAGGGTTTATGGTAGTTCCAAGGCTCAATTCTAACTATTAACCATTTTTTTTAAACTCAAATTGAATAGGATAATCTTTACTGTAGAACCCTGATTCTGGGGGTGCAGTACCCCAAAATTCCCTATAAAAATACTTACTGCTCTTTAACAGGGTATCTTTCCAAAACCCAGTGCTGGTGACATACTGAGTTAAACATTCTTTGACCCAAGATAGCAAACTCCCTGATGTAACTTTTAGCAATTCTGAATGTGCTATAACTTTTCAATATTCTATCTAGTGTATTCCTTTTGCCTACTGACGCTGCAATTCTATCCAGAAGAAATTCATCAAGTTGGTCAGGCATGATCTGTAGTCAGAGGCATGCTGCTTACTTCTGATGCCAATATGATAGCTACCTGGCTTCATGCACTCCTATCATCCACTTCACAAATTCATACAGATATGAAGGTTCAAAAGAACAAAATAACTAACATCTTTCTTTCCTCCAAAGAGATAAAACTTATATTGCAGAGACAAATATGGAAAAGGATACTCACCGTAAGTGCAAATCATTTTACTAGCTTCTCTGAAGAGAAGAATTCCATTAGGAGATGATACATCAAAATTCAAACGCTGGGATCTAAGAAATACAGCAAAAATTCAGACTATATGTGCAGATAAAGAAACCAAATAAAGATTCAAAATACCTAGAACTTTCATTTATTAGAAGTAGCAGCAGTACAATTATCCTTTTTAAAGTGCCATTCCATTTACGAGTGTTGATAAAATGTGTGTGCTAATTTTCTCACTATAAACTGGGACAATTAAGTTATTTTCTTTTATTTGCTGATTCAAAGAATTCAGTTTTTTATCCATCAAAACAACATCGTGACATCTTACATAACAGACCTCTTACCCCCCTTCTCCTTTCATGCAAAGTGGTTGATAAATAATAAAAAACCCCAAGTATGTATGTGTAACTTTATATAGATACTCGGGTAGAGATTTACATCTGAGATCTCCTATAGTGCCCAACACACAGCGTTAAAACAAATTCTAAAGTAACAGGTAGGAAATCTAGGTAACTTTCGTACTGCTCATATGCATGATGAATCATTTGATACTTCAAGCATATTTCAAACACCTTGAGTTACATACAGATTATAAGTTACCATTGCACATGGATCACATAAAGAGAAATAAGTTCTAAATGAGAACAATTCTGCTTCTCTAGTTCCTGACATGTGGGTAAGAGTAGGAAAACGGTAAAGAACTGACATGCTATCCTGACATACCATTTGCTTTTTTTAACATCACTTTGCCTTTAGCTGGCGCTGATATGCCTTGTCACTCTGCTTTCAAGAAATAACTGTATATTTTTACATGGATTAGCAAAAATATAAAACAGGTCACAGCAAAGAAATATCAAAAACCAAAGATATTTGCTAAAAAGTCCTTTCGCCGGGAATAGGATAAATTGTTGCTTCTCTATATGCTTTTTCAAAATGCTTTAGAATTAAGAGCAATTACAACTTATCAGAAATATTATTGTAAATGTCTGATTGTTGACATACAATTTCTGATTAAAGAAATATATATATACATAATTCACATTAGGTTCTAGAGAAATAAAGACAAGATAACATTTTCTGATATTACAAATTTTTACTAGGTAGTTCTTAGGACACTTGTGCTAGATATGAATTATCCATCTATGGCAAATATAAAATACTTTACAATATACAATGTAATGTTTTTCCTTTAGTATTAAATATCAGTAATAAATAATATCAATTATTTGGCTGAAATAATTATAGTTTAATAAAATCTAAATTTCTAATATAAAATATATAGCCACAGTTCCTTTAGAATTTAAGGCACCTATGAGAATAGTTAAAAAAAAAACTAACAGTTTTCAAGAGAATAATACTCACATTTATTTATTTGCCAGGTCTTTTTCTACCTCTTGCTTTAAAAATTTTAAACTTTTGCTGCGAAAAACTCAGCACCAGAGATTAAATTAGAGCTGCAATCCATACTCCTTTCCTGCCTGGATATATCCCTTCCAACATGCAGTTTACAAAGAGGAACTGATGAAACGGGATGGCTAAGTGACAAGTAATTTGGTGCGAAGCCATATTCATAATGACATATTTTAAAGAGGCAAAACCAATTAGCTTATTGCAATTTTTCTCTTTTAGCTACACCTTTGTTAATATTTATATACAGAGAATTTGAATCTCCGCTTGTCTATGTAAATTATAAGGTCAACAAGGTAATTTCTGAGAAGTGTTGTAGTTGGTATTTAAATAAAAATTGTTGACTGCATAAATCATGCACATACATGCATCTTGGTACAGAGGAAAAAGGATAACTCAGAAGCCAAAGTAGGGACAATCCCCAGGGCTTCTGAGACAAACTGTGTGTCCATGAATTGCTCTGGGACTCAGTCCCCTTATCTATAAAAATAAAGCATCTCATCTCAGAGACCTCTAAACTTCTTCCCTCCTTAAAAATTCTACAGAATTGCAGTTAAGCAATGAAACAGTTAAAATATCTGCCCTTCCTCCATTTTGTGCCTTTGAATATTTTAAATAATGGTAGCTGTAGTCTTCCAAATTTTTTTCCACTTCCCATAGTCCCCATATATACCTAAGTATATTATATTCTTTCTCCCCAAAGGTCTCAACCTTGTATCTCTAGTTCTGTTACCTTCACTGATCATCTTAAGTTTTGGTTCCTGGGTTCTTGCTAAGCCTTAAATACACACACACCAGGCAGGAAAGTCTGGCCTTTGGGAGTGATGTCAAATAGGAGATTACTTTTTTCCACTCCCCTATCACACCTCTTACCTGTTTTGCATCAGTTCTGCCATAAGCTTTAAGATGGGAGTTGTACATGCTGGCTCTCCATACCACTGCTCAATGGCCCTCTGAAGAATGGGAAGATATGTTGGGTACCTTTTATAAAGGCTGTTAAAGAATTTAAGGGTCAAAAGAAATATTGTTCCTGAAAATTAGTGCCACTTAGAAAGAAAAAAAAAAAAAAAAAAGGAATCCATATTTGTTCTATGTTTAGCACACAATGGTAATTTAAAAAAATTGCTCTCCCTCACCTGTACAGCGGTACTTTTCTTGGGGACTGCAAAAGACTTGGTCTTAATTGTAAACATATCTCATACATATATATTGCTTTATTCTTGGCATATTCTATAAATAAAAGGCATACTTTTAAAGTATCATGTAAGTAACATATTTAAAGCATTACACTTAAAAATTGAAGAAAAGAAAAAATTTTAGTTAACAAGGATGAAAACGTTTGAATTGCTATTTATCAGTTTCTTGGGCATCAAACTACTTAAAAATGTTGCATATTATGTAACTTTTAAAATACATGAAAGTAGAGGGAAATAGTAATAAACCCAATGTATTTATCTCCCAGCTTAGAAATTATCTACATTCTTTTTTTTCTTTTTTAAAGTTGTTGACTTAACTTTGCTTAGTCCCATTATGGCTCCAAGGAACACTGGGAATGCTAGCTTGAAAAAAGCTTTGGATAACTTTTAATCTACTCAAGGTCAGTTTTGCTAAAAGGTAGTCCCATGTATACTCAAGGAGAAATTCTCAAACATCCCCATCAACACTAAGGAGTGTATGCCTCTGTTAAGTCAATGGCTGAGACCATCAAAGCCTGGAAAATTCTGACTCAGCTCCACTGGCCCTTTAACCCATAACTGGTCTCCTCCTTGCTAAATGGCCACAAAAGTGTAAAATCAAGGCCTAAAACTGCAGCAGAAAAAGAAGTTCTTCCTATGCTACTAGCTTCACTTCCTTTTTCTTCTCCTAATCCCTAAATGTCTCTCTTTCTGATGTCTTCCAACACGGCTGTCTTTTTGTTTAAGACGTCACTTACTGGTGTTCCTTTCCTATGTGGTATGGGAAGTGATCTCCATGGTGAGAAGCATCATAATCTTCCTTCCTGCTCTTAGAACACATTTCAAGCTCCTTATCATGGCAAAAAAGGTCCTTTAATACCTGGTCCCTGCCTACCTCCAGTCTCAGCTCTTAGTACTCCTGCCTTATCTATGGTTCAGCCATTCTTAATTTTCTGCAGATCCACTGATACCAACTCTCTCTCGTCTCTATTCCTCTATATGCGGCTTTATCTGCCTAACACACTCCTAACTATATTTCAACACTTTGCTCAAGTTTTACTTCCCCTGGAATGGTGAAACTTTCTCTTTTTTCTGTCAAAAGGCATCAATCTCTTCCTCATCTAAGTTCAATGAGCACTTTGATCACATTTCTCTTATAACTGTATTAGGGTTGCTGGTTTGTATTAACTGTCTGCCTCATTAGATAGTGAATTTCTAAAGGACAAAGCCCTGGGCTTCCCCACCATGTCCTTGTTAATTCCTATTTCTCCCTCATATTTCATTATATATGTTAATTATTCCAAGAAGCCTTCCTGACACCACCCCCACAACTAAGTGTGTCACCTGTGCATGGCCCTGGTACCCTGTGCTAGTGCCATCATAGCATCTTCTCTCTCCTACAATAGTATATGCTGTTTGAGGGCAGGCCCTAGGCACTCATTGCATGCATGAGCCTGGCACAAAGTAGATTTCAACAAATATTTGTTGCTGTAAATCTGCCAACCCCAAAACGAGCTATAGCATATTCGATTACAACTACCTAATTCTTTCAAGCTGCGCACTTCACTTTGAAGCTTCAGGAAATAATTCACGTAACATTCAGTGAAAAGAAACTCTCTAATATCTAGGAGTGGCATGCCCCCTAAAAGTGCAGAAAGCAACATTTTTGCCCCCCTAGATGTATCACGTATAGTATTGAAACAATTTACCTAATAAGTACTTATCGAAGGCCTATTCTGTAACTGTCTACTGTTTTTAGACTCTCTGGAGACATCAACGAACCAAAAATTAAAAAATCCCTGCTCATGGAATTTATATTTCAGTAAGACAGAAAAATAAATAAAAGAGATACACAGTATGCTAGAAAGAACTACAAAGGTAACAAGGCAGAGAGGGGAGATGAGAAGTGAGTGTATATGTGTGAGTGAGGGTTCAGCTGGATAAAATGAAAAATATAAAATCAATTAACCTGATTATTAACTTTATTTTGGCTCTTGTCAGATAACTTGTTTTATTTTTTCTATGGAACAGAAAATCTGTCATTTTGGATAGAAGGTAGATACTATACGCTACGTGCTGTCCTAGGAGCTGGACATTCAGAGGTAAGATATGGCTTTTATTCTTGGGGAATTCATGCTTGAGTCTGGGTGGTGTACACATAGTAGTGATGTACCCAAGTTCTGAAGCAGTGCCAGAAGAGCTCAGGTGAGAAAGTATTCCAATGAGAGAGCTGAGCACAAACTCAGTGATCACCAGTATGAAAGTATCAGGAAACTGAAAAGACTCAAATCTCAGAATCTAAGAATATCGTAATCACACACAAACCCGTTTGCAAGACATTCTAAAGGCACTGGAACCATTACATTTTTCAGAGCATATTGCATATGGGGATACGAGGGGATGCTCCCTTCTCTGTGTGGAATGAGAGTGGTGCCAACTTTAATATGCTTCTGACAGAGGTGACTGCCACAGAGAAAATGAGTGATTATTGGAAAGCAGAGTAGAAGTCTACCAAGCAGGGAGGTTAAAAGGGCTTCAGAGTGAGAGTGCCAGACTCAAGATTACAGGGTGAGGATCAGAACCCACTCTGAGTTTTAATTTTCCAGTGGCCTTGTGTGGACTACGTATATATGGATAAAAGGAAGACAGTGGGGGCCTTTGGTAGAGAGGGTACAGATCTAATTACTTTCACATAGATCTCCTCAATGAATTCCTAAGATCTACAACAGATAAATGAAAACTCAAAAACATTAATGATAGGACATTGCCTTATAAGATGCCAAATAAGAAAAACTGAAAAGTACGAGGTTTGCTTCTTGACAACACCCACCCATCCATCCATCTGTCCATCCATCCATCTGTCCATCCATCCAGTAGTTATTAGTACTTACCATGTGCTAGACCCCAAGAAAACAAAAATGAGTAAAAAAATAATTCTTTCCCTTTGGGATTTCATAGTAGAGAAATAATTCTAATGTACTAGAGGGCAACAAAAGAGTTTTGTTAAAACTGTTGAGTGTGAGAACGTGGTTCCAGAAAGAAATAGCCTGCAAGCTCAGAGCTTATTTTAAAGATATGCCTTGAATGTGAAACGTCTGTATCTTTGTTCATAGAGGCAAATGCTGCTGGGGAGCCTTTATTCTCTCTGTCTGGCAAATGCCTATACATCTTTCAACACCAAGCTCAACTTTCACTTCCCGGGAAGTCTTTTTGCCCCAAACGCCAATCTCTTCCTCTTATATATTCATTTGGTCCTCTGCATGCCTCTTTGTTACAGCTCATGGATTGTTTATTGGTTATTTGTTATAGCCACTAGGTTATGAGCTTCTAAGGAGCAATCCATTTTATTCATTCTTGTAAAAAGGAATTGTTTTATTCATTCCTCATGCCTGGTACAATGCACTCAAAAAGTGCCTGTTGAACAACAATTTTTCAGGTTTGCTTTTTTTTTTTTTTCTATTTCAGTTCTTCCAATATACTGCTGATTATCCTCTTCTTGAAACACAACTCTGATTCTGTTAGTCAATCAAGACCATTACTTGTTCTATAAAAAATCTATGGAATAAGGGTCTAAATTCCTTAGCCCGATATTCAAGGGTCCCAGACAACCCGTATGTCCAACCACAGAATAAGTGGTATCTATAACAAAACATATCCACTATTCTTCCTAAACGTGTGCTTAGACCAAGTGAAACTCCTTACTTCACAGTCCCAACAGTCCAATCCTACTTATTTGGTAAGATCCAGGGAAATATCTTCACCTCTACAGAGCCTTTCCTGATGCCCCAGCTAAACACGATCACTCTATCTGTATCTTTGTCACGGCATGAATCACCTTCTATACTTCATTACATTGACTTGTGTAGGTACCTAACTGACTCTATTAACCTATAGGCTCATTTTGGGGTAGGATTTGAGTCTAAGCAATCTATATCCCTCATGAAACCCAGCACAGTCCTTAGTCAAATTTGCAGAGTAAGTGGGCAAATGGGATTCCTTCGTCTCATTCCATATTCGGGAAAGGAACAAACAACAGCGGTGGAGCGTGTTTACTTCGTGCCAGACACCGTACTAGGCCCTTTGTACATGTCAGTTTACTCACTTCTTACAACCTACCTGTGAGATAGGTACTATTACCCCTGTTTTATGAAGGAGAAAACTGTGATTCTGAGACATTAAGCAAGAAGTTTACCCCAAACCCTAAAGGTTGTTAACTGGTAAAACCAGGACTGAAATCTAAGAGTGTCCTGTTCCAAAGTTTGTGCTTTTCTATATACCTCGTGGTCTTAACCTGTCTTTGTACAATGTGTTTATGCATATGAGTCAACAGCACTGACTGGATGACTGAAAAACTGTGGACTCAAAGATCGGGTTTATGACCATTAAAAGAATGAGTGTGAGGAAACAGCATCGTATACATTCTTTTTTTTTTTTTTTTCCTATTTCCCTGATTTTTGGTACTTCAGTCTAAGTATGATCTGGGAAAAGTTTAAACAAGGTGACTCAATGCACTGCAAAGTAAGGTGCTTTTATATTGTTGCATTCTAACTATAGGGGCATATCAATGATTCTTCTTCAATTTTCCAGTAGTGGAACAATTTATCAACATGGTTGCTGTGCAGTTTCAGGCAATTTAGGTTTGGAAGGACAGAGTGATAAGCAATGTAGTTCATGTAGCAGTTAATGCAGTCAGTGTTTATAGAAATGTTTCTGAATTAAATAGCTAACCGCTAAAACAGCATTTTATCAAATAATCGCCATAAATAAAATGCATTTTGACTTTAAGATGACATGTGCTCTTAAAGGACGTTTCTTCTGCATGCTAAGGACTGTATAGCAAATTAAAGAACACACATTTATGTGGATAAAAGGCAAATACTTTCCCCAGCAGTAATGTGAGAATCATCACTGACGGTTTGACATATCAATATTTCAGGAAGAATAAATGACTTTCATATCCATGTTTTTTTTTATCATATACTTATTCATTTTTACATTACTAGAATACTTTGGAGAGAATCTGTACTTTATCACCTGAAACTGCTTAAAGTATTTCAAAATATTTTAATAAAGCTTTTTGAATTATCAAATAATGTAACTTTTAACCAAATTTTACTATTATTATAAATATTTGCTCTTCATCCTTTGCCCAAAGGAAAACTATAAATCTTGTCTCAACTGAATGAACACCATTTATCATATTCATTTTGTTGTCAATACAATTATGAAAAGCCTTTGGCCTTTTCCCAAGGAAGCTGATTTGCTACTGAAACTCAATTATTATAAGCAAGGCCAGTAGCAAGCCACGCTGTTCAGCAGTATAATGCAGCTTCCTGCATAACTGGCACTTCGCCCTCCACCTCTGACCCTAATAACATCAACATCTTTGGTCAAAAGGAGGAGACAATGGTTTGTAGTCCAAAACAGGAAAGGAAGTCCCAAGGTTTACCATTTGCTATTTTCTGCCATCTGCTGGACAAAAGTTTCATTTCAGATAGGTGCCAAAAATGAGCTACGTGAGGAAATGGAAAACAGACTTCATTAGAAACTTAAATTACAGTATGTTCTATATGTATTTTAGTCAGTATCAATTATGACAGATATTTATAATCGTTGATGCTGAGGGGAAAGTTCTGATCCTGACTTTTGGTTAAGACTGCTCATGAGGCAAACATGAAGCGTTAATTGCTGGGCATCCTAGAGTTGCAGCTTGGTTTCAAGAGCAACATCAATTAAAGTGCCAAAACAAGGCTTCCATACTCTGTCAAATAATGTTTTTACCTTGTGAGCTCCTATTTACGTTTAGAGGAACAAAATGGTCATATGTAATGCCAGTTAATTCTTCACAGTTAAAAGAAGTATATGACTTCACATGTTAAAATCTACAATCTTTTTGTGTAATTTGTATCCTGATACAGAGATATATATGATTCCTCAATGACATGGAAATTTCTTCTCTAACCTTTCTATGGGCACATAAATCTGATAAAGCAGGTTTTAACAGTAACTAAAAACATAAGTCACTATTCAAATTAATGTTAAACAATTTATTTAATGCGTAGTGTTCTCCCTAAAACATGCCCAGATCTTGTTCGTTATGTTTTGGCCATAACTCTGCCATTAATAGTTGAAGACTGCCTTTATGAAGTTTTTTTTTTGCAATTTAATTTATGAGGGAATTTTGATAAGAAGGGTTCGAAAAGAGCAACTAAGAAATAATGTAACTTAAAAAATAAAATAGCTTTAAGGTTATAGAGTTTTTCGTATTTGCTTTCATGGTTTCAGGTACAAAGGGGTGAAAACATTGTTACACTTATATGACTTGTATAAATTATCACTTTCGGTTAGGATCAAAGAGGATTCACACAATACTGTTAAAACAACATTAATAGTAACCATTTATAGCTACGGATTATGTTCCAGACACTATGAAAAGTGTATTACTTATTTCAGTGGTTACAATAAGCCATGATACTCGATGTCTCCTTGCTTTGATGAGGAAACTCAAAAAAGTGAAAAGACTTGCCAAAGTTTATACAGCAAATGGAGAGCTAGGAGTTTAAACCCATGCTCTTTTTACTCTTACATGAAGAGGCATTTCTGTGGGGGATGTTTGTTTCTTTGTTGTCTTATTTTGTTGTCTGTACTAAGCCTTGGCAAAGGTAAATTCAAGTTTTACATCAAATGAAACATCCTAACCATTTATTTCCCCCTTTTCATGCCCATGGATATTTTTATGATGAAAAACTACAGCATGATGAGCTAAGCCTCAAACAGATAAAGTGACCTTAGCCCTGCTAATTGAGATAGAGCAGAAATCCAAATCTCCTAGAAAATGCCAAATGGTAGGATTCATTGATCCCGAATTAAAGACGTTGGCACAATTATCCCTGCAACCCAAATATAAACAATCATTTCAGGATGTGATTTTTAAGTTGTCAATATTTAATGGCCCCCAAAAAAGTGACCTCTCTGGGCTGGGTTTCCAAATGCTGTGCTCAGTTATCTGTGCTGCTGCCACTGTGCTGTAATTTTTAGCTGATTACACATTAGTTCATTTAGCTTTGTTTCCTCTTCCCTACTGTGCCATACTATTAAACGAAAGCCAGGGGCCTGGCATCCCTCTGTGCACAGAGCTGGTATTGTCACAGTGTAATAAGGATACATCCAGTCAAACAGCATGGTGTAGCTGGTCTTTGTGTTCAGTGCAAAGGCAATCCCTCGAAGATCTCTTGCCAGCCCGATCAACATACGCTGTCAGTGGGAAAGAGACACTGTAATTGATTTTCACGTTAGCACAGAGCAGATGGAGTAATAATCAGGCAATAATGACCACATATCTGATTTTGATTCATTAGCTAAAATGTCTCGCTCAGACCGTTCTATGGAAAATCATAGACTTTTTAAGCAAACAGACCATCAAATCTGCTGACCAACTCTACTTTGCTTCTTAAAAATTGAGCTAAGTTATAATTCCAATAGCTTAGGAACATTTAGATTCTTAACATATTTTATTTCTGAATAATGCCAAGTTAGGAAAAGAAAAGATGAGGATTGATAATTCTACAAGACAGAAATGTACAGGGTCTAGACATTATTTAATAACACCAAATCTTAGCCACATTAGCGTGCAAGAAATCAGTCCCATTATGCAATTTGAAGCTTAACCTGAAAGCACACTGGCATTTAAAGGTCCCTAAGGAATATCCTTAGTAACTTAGGACAAAATAAAACTGGTCAGGTCACCTATTTGTACCATGACACACTCAGAATGCACTCACATTCCCAAGCAAGGACAAGTTGTAAGGAAAAAGTCGTTCTATATTCAGTATCAGAAGACTTGAATTTAAACCCAGCTTTACTTCTTAACTGTAAGACTTATTAAGGCAAGACAATTTATGTCTCAGTTTTCTCATCTTTAAAAGGGGCTAACACTGCCTCTCTCACAGAGGCACTGTCAGGAAAAAATAGAATAAATTTATGTAAAAATGCCTAACAAGAGCTTGATACATATGTCTAAGTGTTCCATAAATATTTAGTTTTAGAGAAAAACAAAACAAAACAAACTTGTAAATAAAAGAGATCTGACTTGCATTCTGGATTCTTAATTAAGCTGTCCTTAGGATGATACTTGAGAAGAAAAAAAGAAAACCTACGAACAGATGCTACACTGTCACAACAAAGAGTACAAATAAACATAATTGCAAAACAAGGGGGTGGGATAATTGAGACAGGCAACTGTGATTTCTGAAGATACTGTTTCAGTGGAAATATTCTGCCAGAAAATGGTCTCTAAACTTTTCTTTTTATCAGATTTCCTTTTTCCTCACACTCTTGGTAATAAATGAAAATCTCTTTAGGAAGGCATTTAAATTATCATTAAGGACTTGGAAGTGAATCCTGACCCTCATCTTAATGGCGAACAAACATTTCAAAGCAGGAAACAGTTTATCTGTCAGAGTAGCTGTAATTTTTGATCTCCCCCTCCCCACCCCTGCAAAACCCTAAACCTAAAATGTGACTCAACGTAACTAGAGGTTGTTTATAAGAATATGCCCTTTCTATACTGCCTAACAGCTTATAGAATGATGGTAATTTGGATTTCTGAATTTGTAAACCCTGAATTTCTGCTTTTGCTTCTTTAAATAACTTACTCTTTTCCACTTCATAATCTCACCAGTCCTTGTTTCTCTCTGATCGGCCAGTCTCCCTTTAGTTCTCATGTGACTGCTATTTTTTCAAAATCATTTTGCCTTTTAAGTAAACTGTTCTCACCACCTGGAACCTATTCCCCTCCTCAGCTTTCCAGGTTTCTTATAGCTTCCAGAACAAAATATATCTTCTAAGAAGTTTTTTTCTTAAAAATAATTCTATTTTAATTCACTTTGCAGCCTTTCTGTTAAAGTGCTTTTTTGTTCTATTTTTATTATGTACACTTATAGGTTACAGGCTACTCTTCAAATAATCTTAAGTTTTCACATATACATAAGGTACTCACCATTCAACTCTAAATTAGTCAACAGGAACCATGAGTTGTGTCTAGTAAAAAAGTCTCAAAATATTTTAGACTACCCCTATTACACAAAAAGGTAAATATTTATTTTACCAAAAATTTTTCCTTTCAAAGAAGCCAAGTTAATAGAAGGGCTCTAACGGACTCAAATCTATGAAATTACATCAGTGTTTAATTTTAGAAAATGTTACTACAAAGCAGAGGAAGCATATGACAATATCATAACTCAATATGCTTTCAACAGATTCAAATAAGCAGCAAAGCGCAGTGTTAATGTAAGAAACAGATTCCTTATGCTCAAATAATTTTTCATCTCAAAGCAGCAAGAAAACTGGAATAATCTACAGAGATACTCAAACAACCCTAAAGGAGTACTTTCTTGGTAGCCAAAACATAACCAGTTCTGGGATGAGACAAGGAAAACTATTAACTAGGTGCTCAACCAGGATACCAAACAATTTCACAGAGTGAGATTTTATATTAAATTTCTGATTGAAATTTAATGGAGGTGGAGCCATAATTTACCATCTCATTTAAAACAGTACAAAGAGGCTTATTTTGAAAGTTGCAGTTGGTCAACACTTGACTAATGTGAAAAGTGAGAGGCTCCTGTGTTTTTAAAGAGGCTGTTTGGGGGGAGTGGGCCAGGACTGGGGTATCAAATCCTACAGATTCCTGTTTTGGATAGTTCCAGGAGAAGCTGCTTGGTGCTTCAGTCTTCTGCATGGTGAACCGTTGTCTGTGTGCCAAGCGTGAGACGGATGGGCTGGGAAACAGCTGAAATGCGGCTCCTTCCACCCTGACCCCCAAAACAGGGTTTCTAATGGAAAGTCTGACAGACCCTTTACTGTAGTGGCACTACTGGGGGCAGCTATAATATTATCCTCATAACTCTCCTATATAATAACAACAAAGAAAAAGAAGGTGAAGGGTCATTGTGCTTTGTCTTTAGAATTAAGATGGCTGTCTTCATCCTTACAGCATACTCTTAATTCTGGAGACACATCTTAATAACCTCTAAATAGTTCCAACAAAAGAGCCGTGTCAGAGGAATGAGCAGGCCCCAAGGTGTTTCAACTGGAGTGTTTTCATCTGCCTTTATTGCTCTATCCCTCTCCAGAATTAAGGCAATAACCTGTGATAAATTATTCAGGAACTGCTACAGGGATCAAAGCAAAATCATTCTGTTAAAGTGCTGTTTGCAACATTTGGCACTTAGTGCGAAAACTTTTAATGTGCGCATGCTGAAAATCTAGGATTTTAAATAATTTAACATTGTGGAGTTTTTACGAAGGGACTAAAGATAGCAGGTTCCTATTTAACTGCTCCTCTTCCTCAGAGAAGTCTTCATTCATTTTCTTTAAAACCAATGACATCACGGCCAAATCAAAAATGATGCACGTGGAGTCAGAGGACTGGACCATATTTTACTATAAATACAATCATAGGCGGAAAAACATACACTGTGAACTAATGCTTCAGAGCCAGGGTTTGTCGCGGCAATTTCTTTCTTTTCCCCTTTACTTTGAAAAGAAAAACCCAAGACAAAAATTCAATGTTCTCTTCAGTTTTATTAGGACTAAGTAAGAAAACAAAGCTATAAATTTAAGAGTTTTGCAACATTTCCTCCCCTCAAAACCATATTTCAATTTGGCAACGTAGGTCCTTAATGTTTATGTTCATCCTGAAATCCGCATTTGAAAAATATCTATAAATTAGGGAGTTAGAAAATCCTGGTAAGGATTGCAAATTAAATGAATTTGGCAGTCCTGTGGCATTTTCATAGAGATATTTTAACAGCATCACCTCCCGTGGATTGGAATACTAAATACTTTATTGAAGAACAAAACAGAACTGTTTTTATCTCTAGTACTTGCAAAATGAAGTACCTGAAAGCACTTTTTGCATGTATTATTTATTCATCATGATAGAAAAATAGCCTTAACCTAATAAATTACATTTAAAAGCATTTAGTGCAAAAGTTTTGTTTATGATAAAGCAACAGATTTAGTTCTTTATCGGTAGCTTAAAGCACCAAGTTTTCTTTATACAAATTAGACAGATGGTGCTTACAGTAGAATTTACTAAAGGTCTGTCACAACAAATGCAGCCAAGCTGCATATTTAATCACTGCAGAATCTTGTCTACCTGCAGCTGCCAACTGCTAATCCAATTTCCCTGATAAATGTGGCAAGAGACACGATCAGCAATAAAGAGCATCTAACTCCATTTTCCTGCAGGGCGTCTTTTGATGAACATTTAGGACGGAAGCACGGAGTGCACTGTGTGGCCTTGGTTCGTGGCAGCTGCATGCATTCTGAGGCACAGTTCTCAGGTTACTCACTTAATTCTGCCACTATCATTACGTTGCTATTGATCTCAGTAGCTGTTGCCTACACAGCATTACTCTAGATGAAGCTGAATCAGGCAGTTATCATGCATCAAACTTGCTCAAAAGCCTGGAGATTTCCCCTTAATTACTTGTGATTTTATTTGCAAATACCGTTAAAGTGTAATCAAGCAGTCACTTTCCAGGGTCGTTAAGAACTTGCTGGTTTAGGGATATATCACTGGAACTCCATTAAATATGACTCTAGGAAGATGGTTTCTATCAAACTAGATGGGATTACATCAAAACGGGCTTGGAGTATAATGAAATCTTCAAATGAGACAAATGTAATTTTTATAAAGATGGTGTTTTTCAACCTCATTGCTTCTTTTTGATACAAAGAGCAGCAATAGCCACCTTAAAGTTACAAAGATTTTGTTGGGTCATTAAAAATATTTGGAAGACAACTCAAATATAGCTAACCTGAGTAGAAACTCTAGTGAAGACTTTCAGCAAGACTATAAACACACAGAAAGTCTTTATGATCTCTTTTTGGTTTTAAAATTCTATGACTACTGTATGTCGACAAACATTCATTTCAAAATCTATTTCAAATGAAAAGGTATAGTATTTGGTTAATTACTTCTTGGCAGAAGGATTACACTAAATAATCACCAAAGGCCATCATTCTTCTATTTGACTTCTGACTGTTAATTTTTTTTTTTTTTTTTTTTGTAGAGAGAAGAGGAGCCATACAAAATGATGGTCAGTATTTTTAAGATATTTCAAATAACAATAAAACAAGACTCAAGTCCCAACAACAGTGCCTACATTCTCTGGATATATTTATTAGTCTTTTAAGAATAATAGTCAGTGTCAATCTATTTAATATAGTCCTGATACATTAGAATTTCAGAAGATGCTATTCCTATTTAGCAGATCTTGTGTTCCCATCCCCCATATTAAAATATGGGGCTGTTCTGTCACAAACAGCTTGCTACACTTAAGGATTTTACTAATAAAACATAATGTTGTCTTAGATATTATGACTGTTGCCACAGCTGAACTGACTTGTCAAATCAATCCTAATATGGCTCCCACAGGCACATAAAAACCTTATTTAGCTATCAGTTATCCTAATCACTTTGTTCAGTTTAAGAACGCAATACTTCAAGACCGGCTCCTATTTATACACATATGCCTAGCCATTTAATAAAGTCTTGATTTATATAAATTCTTGTTTAAAAAAATATTTAGAGATGTAGTATTTTAGCATGTGTATGTTTGTGCATTCCTCCATATGAATATGTGGAAACACAATGTGCGGTAGATGAGGGAACAGGGATGTTTAAGGTGGTGTACCCATGAGAAATGTTCTTTTAAAAGATACTAACTGCCATGAGAGACAAACGTGTCATCTAATCATAAGCTGATTCTCTGAAATCACTTGATGACCTCAAAGTCCACTTGTATAAGAAACTAGAAAAGTGCTTACATGAAAAGTACAACTCAAAGACATATGCAACTGGGAAGTTAAGACTGATGAGGCACAGAGCACATGCAAATATGCAGAACCATATTCCTGCATCTAGTTACCCTAGTATGAGCAAAATCGTCTTTTCTCATGTTTGGAAACAAACCCACCTTTACATCCTCTTGCTTAAAGTTGTTGTTGAATATCTGTAATACTGTTTCAAAAGAGACTGTAAGAGGCAGCATGAAATTCTCAAATTCGTCCTCATCTTCGCCTATCAGAAAAACAAAAGGGTCACCACGGTTTAAAAGGCATGCTATTGTCCATAAACCTCCAGAATGAGTGCTTCATTCAGGCTTCAAAATGTTCCTGAGAAGGGGTAGCCTGCATTTACATCCATACCACATTTTGTGTTTTGGCTCATTGAATATTCTGGTGTTCTGCCTTCTCTTTTGCACCAAATAAAATAGCAAAATTACTTACCAGCCATTTTTTTTTCCTGGTTCTTTATTGGATCAAACCGATTCATGCCCCAGGCATCTCAGCCCTTCAGCTCTTAGGGCCCCCAGAGCTTCCCTGATGCCTCAAGGAAATCCACTTTAAAAGCCTCAGAGAACAGGATCTTACCCCTGCTCTCTTTAGGTGCCAACGCCCTAAAGGGCTCACAGACTCAGGTGCCCAGATAGCTCTAAGTTATTACTCTCTTTTATTTATTTTCTTAAAAAAATTAACTTGTTAATAATGTCAGGGAAACTTTTATCTGCCAAATTGGATGGGGTCCCTCATGGATCATTTGGATTTTAAGTACATTCTTCATAAGTATACTTCCTCTTACAATAAGCTTCCTTTTCTTCAAAGGAAAGAGGGAAAAGAAACATTTTCTATTTTTTTTTCACTTTGAAGGTAGAGTCTTCACTTAACACATGGATACGCACAATTGACAATTTATATAGTATCCTTTTCAAAAGAGGTTGCCTTCAAATGAGAAAGTTCTCTCATTCATCCTATGACACAGGGAACTGTAAGCCCCACCTCACTGAAGAGGAAACAGGCAGGGAAAGGTTGAGCAACTTGCTTAAGTTAGCATACTTAGCTGGAGGTGTAACTATATTGTCCAGACCTCTTGATTTCTATCAGTTTTTAAATAGAGCATTAGAGAAGAAACAAGATCTTAGAGAAGATACCGGTGGTTCTCAAATGGGCCTCAAAGTTCAGTCCTTGACTTAGCAGCATCAGCATCACCTGGGAAGCTGTTAGATATAAAATCCCAGGTTCCAACCCAGATCTCCTGGGACCTAGCAATTTTTGTTTGAAGAAGCCCTTCAGGTAATTCAGATGCATGCAAATGTTTGAGACACACCTGCCTATACATTATTCTACAGATAAGGAGACTGAGGTCCAAGGCCACATACACAGAAGATCAGTGGCAGAATTGGGATCTTTTGACTCTTAAATTGTGGCTGATCTGGCTGACCCTGATCTTTTGTGAATCCTCTTTTCCCTCTTACCTGATGTAATTTATTTCTGAAGTCCAACAGAATCAGGGACTTAGCTTTGTTCACAAAGAGATGTCAAAAAGCCACGAGTCTTTCCTAGTATGCTGTTCTAGACAAGGATCAGGGTGCTAGGTGAAGGGTAAGGCAAACCAAATGATAATCCCTGCTCTGTCAACTGGCTAAGTGACCAAGTTGTTCCCTCAGAAACACTTTCTGTCATCTGGTGATAACATTAGAGACCTTTACAAAAGCCATTCTTATTTTTCAAAGCTGAGGTCAAATAGTAGCTTTCCCAATGTCTGAGCTAAGCTCCCCTTCAAGTACTCTCTAAGGTTCCACTGAAAGTACCCTGCTTCTTCCTTTGGTTCCTATAGCATTTTGCCTGATTCTTTACCATAGATAGATTGATCAGTCTGCCACGAATTGCAGATACTCAGGCAGTTAGCTAATAACACTAATAACACCACTCACCTCATTCCACCACTACCCACCATTTGATGAGGGTTACTGTGGGCATTAAATGAGATAACATCTATAACATGCGTATGTAAATTATTAGATCTATCAGCCTATATTGATAGTATCTTGGTTTTGCTTCTGGAGAGCTGAGACTGCATCTTTGTGTTTCTCTGTGAAGAAGATGTAGGTAAGATTCTCCAATAAACAGACCTAGTGTCTGGCTCCACTACAGACTGTTCAATTTTGGATATTTAGCTAATCATAATTTAGCTAATATTTGAGTCTCAGTTTTCTCATCTATAAAATAAGGATAAAAATACCTATCTTTGTCGTATATATTAAATGTTATTACACAGCAAAAATAAAGTGTGCTCAATAAATAGTGGTAGTACTAGGATTATAGCCTTAGCACCTAGAACAGTGCCTGGCACATATTAGGGAAATAGTGTATTTGAATGAAAAATAGTTGCTCAATTAAAGGTAAATTTTAAAAATGCCTTATTCTCTTAACATTTGGTATAGAAAAATGACTAACTGAAGTAAACATTATCAAATCCTTAAATATATAAACATATATGCACATTATATTTAAACTATGTAACCTTACTCTTCTAAGATAAAGTATTTTCTGCCATCTATCAAAATTCACCAAATTGTACATCTGAAATATGTGTAGTTTTCCGTACAGGAACCATACCACAATAAAGGTGTTAAAAAAAAGATAAAGTATTTTCTAAATATGGAACTAATGAGAATGGTGATAATGATCAATGCAGGCAGATAAGCGTGCTGGAAAGAGTGGATGCTTTCAGAGCTCTGAGCTTGAATCCTGGCTCTACCCTGGTTAGCTGTCTCTTTTTGGATAAAGTCTCTTCACTCATCTGTAATTAAGAGATACAATATGTACTTCATAAAGTTAGCTGTGAAGACTGAATGACAAAACACCTGTAAGTCCCCTTGCTCAGTGTCTGGCACTTAATAAGTGACAGCCATTAGCATTTTTGTTGTTTTGAGTTTAACATGGACTTCAGAGGGGTGATTACGGTGATCAAATCAAGTGTGACCTCAAGGTTGCTACTCCAATGCCCTTCCTTTGGGAAGAAGGCAAGGATGGTTACTCAGAACAAAGACAAACTCAGGACTTGAACATTTAAACCCTTCAGTTAGTATACTGAGCTACAGATCAAAAAACTTCCTGATTCCATCTCTTTGCTTAAATTTTGAGACAAATAGGGGTATCAGGAGCATACGAGACAAGCCACCAAAATCTGCAGGGAGAAGTTAAGGAGCAAATACTAAAGAAAGTAATGTGAGCAGCAATACTAATTAAGTGTCACTTCCTCAGAAAGGCCTTCCCTGACCACTCTACCTAAAACAGTACCACAGAGTGTTTTCCCCAGCCCGTACCCACTTTCTAATCCCATAAACCACTTCACTTTTCTTATGGGGCTTCCTATGACTGGCTATTAATTTACATATTTATTCATTGTCTTCCTTACTAGAATGTAAGCTCCTTGGGGAAGGAACTTGGTCTGGTTTTTTAAAATTAATTAATTAATGCTCGTTTTTTGGGGGGAGATAATTACATTTATTTATTTACTTATATATTTAATGGAGGTACTGGGGAGTGAACCCAGGACCTTGTGCACGCTAAGCACGCACTCTACCACTCAGTTATACCCTCTCCTCCAAACTTGCTCTGTTTTGATCATGGCTGTATCCTCAGTGCCTAGAGGGTCTGGTGCTCAAGAAATATTTGTGTAGTGATTGAATAACGGCAGTTATATTTCCCGAGTGCCTATTATGTGTAGGCATTGAATCCGGTACTTAATTTACTAAATAACCACCTATGTTCTTACTATGTTCAAAGCACTGTTGCAAGTCATTAATGGTCACAACAATCCTACGAAGTGGTATGGTTTTCTTCATTTTTGTGTGAACAGAGAGGCTGAAAGAGTTACACCGTTTGTTCAATACCCTCTGGCTGGTAAATGCCAGTGAACCAGGGTCCCCAGGAAGGTATGTTTCACTCCCAACCTCACTGTCTTCCCCCATGTCTCTGATGGGGTGGAAGGTGTCAGAGGTGGGAACTTAAGTCAGGGTCAGAGAATCTTCATTTTGCAGGTGCATGAAGTTAGAAGAGGGTGAAGAACAGTTAGCTTGGTTCTGAGGAGAAAAGAATTCCTCAGCAAATCACTAGGGTTTAATGTAGGCAAATGAGGGACAAGGGTGCGTTATTCCTACAGAAATGTTTGTTTCAGTTAGCACTGTTCCTGTTACTCAATGTGATAAGTTGTTATCTTCTAAGCTAGAAAACTGGTCGTTTTTGTTTATGTCATGCCAACAACTTTATACAACACCTATTAACGAATTTTGTCCTAATTTGTATTACTCACAGAGTAATTTGTATTACTCACAGAGGTATCATTTACCGTTTCTGATATGGAAAGAGAAAACATGAGCTCACTCTGTTATAACTTCATATTCAAGTATGCAGTCATGTATTTAATATGCCAAACGTTATGTGTGATCATTTTATGAATAATAATTGAAGCTGCCAGTTTTTTTCTAAAGAGATAAGGGCCCACACACCAGTATAATTTGAAGACGAAGTGTCAGTTTATAGGCTAATATTTTCATTGGCAGCAGGAAAAGTAAATATTAACATAACATCATAAGGTTTCAGTCACGCATAGATAAAAATAATAATTCTTCAGCTTTTAGGGAAAACCCAAAGCTAAATCCCCTCTACTAGATTTTCAAGGATCTGATTTAACAGAAAGTTATTCATTTTATGACTTTCAATTTTTTTCCTCAGGTAACTCACATTAAAATACAAATAAATAGTATTTACAAATACATGAATAAGTATATAATTAATATGTTGGCTTTCAGATATTTTATTTGGAGGACACTTCATTTTTTATTTTGTATAATTTGAAACCTAAGATGGTGGGAATGTATAATGGTGCAGCCAATATAATATGATGCAGCCAATATAATATGATGCAGCCACTGTGAAAAACAGTTTGGCAGTTACTCAAAAAGTTAAACACAGAGTTGCTATATGATCCAGCAATTTTATTCCTAGGTGTATACTCAAAGAGAACTGAACACATATGTCCATACAAAAACTTAACACACGAATGTTCAGAGCAGCATTTAGATAACAGCAAAAAGGTGGAAACAACTCAGCTATTCGTCAACTAATGAATGAATAAACAAAATGTGGTATATCCAAACAATGGAATATTAGTCAGCCACAAATAGGAAGCATTGATACATGCTAAAAAATGGATGAGCCTCAAAAGCATGCTATATGAAAGAAGCCAGACACAAAGGTTGTATTATATGATTCCAATCATACTAAATGTCTAGCATGGACAAATCCATAGAGACAGAAAGTAGATTAAAGGCTGCCAGGGTTAAAAAAAAAAAAAAAAAAAAAAAAAAAAAGGCTGCCAGGGGCTGGGGGTAGGGGTAATGAGGAGTGACTAAGGTACAGGATTTCTTTCTAGGGTTGGAATATATTCTAGAATCAGATAAAGGTGATGATTGTACACCTTGTGAATATTCTAAATACCACTTAATTATACACTTTAACAGGATGAATTTTATGATATGTGAATCTCAAAAACAACCCCCAAAACCCAACAACAAAAATCTGGGTTTGCTTCCCACCCTTCCCCCCTTTAAATGTACTCAGAATAGTGAGTTTGTAATATTTAAGCCATTAAGTTTGTGGTAATATGTTAAAATAGTACTAGGAAACTAATATAGTTGGTAACATCAAGTCTAATGCTACGGAGCTCTGTTCCAAACTAGGGAGAATTAAGAGTAGAGACAAACACAAACAAAGAGATATAGAAGCAGTGAGTGAAGAAAGTACAGCTGGTCCTCCATATCCACAAACTCCACATCCATGGATTCAACCTACCAGAGATCAGAAATATTCAGGAAAAAAATTCCAGAAAGTTCCAAAAAACAAAACTTGAATCTGCCACAGGTGGCAATTGTTTGCACTGTATTAGGTTTATAAGCAATCTAGTGATGATTTAAAGTATATGGGAGGACGTGTGCAGGTTATTTGCAAACACTATGCCATTTTATATAAGGAACTTGAGCAAATGTAGATTTTGGTATCAGGGGAGTGGTCCTGGAACCTGGCCCCTATGGACACTGAGGGTCAACTGTAACCCATTTAAAACCGAGTACCAACAGGTAATCTCTTAAGAGCCAGTGACTTTTGCAGGTCTCGGCCTACATCACCTGCTGTTCCCCAGTACTTCATTAGGATAGCATTACTAAAGTCCTATTAGAAAAAGTCTTGAGAAATGTGCATCACTAGATTTATCTTGGGCTCAAATTCGGTCTTCATTTCAGTTGCCCTCTAAATTGCCTACAAGTTCTAGCTGCCTTTGAAATGACTTAAGGCTTCAGGAAGGCAGGATGTTTCAGTGTCTGTCAGGAAGTGTCATCAGTTCTTGTTTCCACAGGAAAATAAGAGCCCAAGTACTGAAGGCAGAGTAGCTGCATTAAGGGTACTGGATTTGCCTTATTTTGAGGTCCCAGTGTCAGCCAGTGCCCGTAACAGTGTGTTCAATAAATATTTGTCTTAATTAATATATACTGAGTACTTGTTTTGTGACAGGAATTCTTCTAGGTCCCTTCACACATCTTTATCTTATTTCACCCACATGGCAACACTTCAAAGTAGATATTTCCATTTAATAGATGAGAAAATTGAGGCTCCCTTTAGGTCCTCTCCCTAGGGAATCAGAATGTTTATTTTAGTTCCCAGAAGAAAAATACACTGCCTACTGCAGCCCATTATACTTTCTATCCAAGAAACCTACCCTAAAAGTTTCATCCCTGAAGCATCTCATTCCCTGGGGTGCTCTGGACTCTCTACCCTCAGAACCAGGTAAGTTATTAAAACTGGATCTGGACTTAATGGGCTGCTTTCTGCCTACAGGGCCAGCTAATTAGTCTTAATTATCTCATTATAGATTCTAAGTATTTCCAGCTGCTTCTTTACCCCTTATTGCCCACTCCCCTCCCCCCAAATGTCTATTTCCCAGATAGTCTCTGCCAAGTCAAGAACATGGGTTATATATTGATGTATTCTTCCTATCAGAATATTTGCTATTTCTGATGAAGTTTCTCACTTTCTAAATCCTCTTGGAATATTCACCTCTGTGTTCTTTTTTCCAGGAGAAAGAATATGCTTTAGCCAATTATTAGACATAAGAACACATTCTTTCACTGACTACAGAACTATAATATACCTATATAGGGCAAATCATAAACATAAATCTTATCTGTTTATTTGATAGAAGCTTGGAAAATAATCCCTTCTCCCTTCTTCTCACTGCTCCCAAGTCTCAAATCAATCATTAAGTCCAAATAATTCAAATAAAAATGAGGAAGAAAAAGTTACAATTCCTAATTGATTTTGAGAATGTGAAAGGCGAAGTAATAGCTTAGCAAAAGTGAATGAGAATATGTGTTCAGAGGGCTACAAGTTACATGACTAACCTTGGGAAAGTCATTTAATCTCTCTGTACCTCACTTTTCTAACAGATAAACAATGCAATAATACTTATTTAATGTGGGCTGTTGTGAGGATCAAGTAGGAAGGTGTATATCGAAGTAGTTTACAAACTATAAATTTATAAACAAACATTAGTTATTATTAATAAAGAAAAGCAAAGTTACATTCCACAGTGTATTTTCACTTCTATCTTTAGTAGCTATTTCTAGAATACCCTTCCCTTTTTATTCAAGTAATTTACTTGTTATTTAAAATTTCTCAAAGTTAAGCTAGAGATATTTTCAGGTGCCAATCACCTGTTATAAGCCACAAAGGTAGATGCTTACTATGCTACCTTCATCTCTGAAGAAAGAACTCTCTCTTAACGTCTATAAACACCATATGAAAATTCATATTCCCACGATCATTAAAAAACATGACTAAAAAAATTAAATAAAATAAAAAAACATGACTGTTTCTGAGAGTTGGAATATCTGAGGAAAGCACTGCTCACTCAGATCCCATCAACATGCTTCTCATTTGAGTAGTTCAAGATAAGGCACAATCATAAAATGTTCAAGGAAGATCAACTGTGACACTGAGCAATTCTAAATCTGTGGTTGGTAAAAAACTTCCTTTGCAAGTAATAATATTTAGTTCTCCGTAAAACAAAACGCTTTGTTGTAGCTCTTTCCCACACTTCCCCTCTCCAATACTTGTCAACTGAATTCACCTCCATTCAAATTAAACAAAATAAAAGGTTTTTATTTATTCAAGTATTTTACACTGAACAGCTCCCTGGAGGTTCTCCATTTACTGGCTTGGGTAATATTATCTTTCCTTTAGTTTATTAGATTGACAAAGTTAATTTAAAAATAACCTTGGGAACTTTAAGTGATTCTTGAAAGGGCTAACGTGAATGCACATACAGTCAGTCACCTATCTTTTTCTGTATGTATGCTATCTCATGAAGGGATTTTTTTTGTATTTATTTTTACAATTTCTTAGAATACAAAAAAATGTTGCCAACATGAAACATCACATCATTCTGATGATGAAATGCTTTCAGTGCTGTTCTTTATACAAGTGAACACTTCATCTAGTTTAGCCAAGGAGCAATCTGATAAAGTGGTACAACTGTTTATTGCCAAAAACTCCACATTTTAATCTGAAATACAACCTGAGGCATATAGCACCTAATTAAATTCAGACAAAGTACAAATTATTGAATAGAAACCAAAAAGCATTCCAAAGTAAATACCAATTAATGTGACACCCAATTTTTTCACTCTAATGTGCGTGGTTTATAGACAAAACATTCAAATTCTTTTGTAGGATTCAATTAGAATATGCTTTATATTTCAATCCAAGAATCACATCCAAATGCTTTGCAAACAGTTTGGTTAGGTATTTTTTTCTATTTGAGTCTTACCAAAAAAAAAAAAAAAAAAAAAATCACTGATTTAAAAAGTTCCTCCTCAAATTTTTCTTTGTTTAATTTGAGAGGAATTCTTATTACCTAATATTTCTTCATTTAATACATGGATCTGTGCTTCTTTTGACAATAGCACTCTTTTTCCCTTGTTTCCATGACAGTGAACACACAACAGAAAACTAGAAAGCCACAAATACAGGAATTCTAACAGCAATATTCCAGTCAATCTAGTTTGTGAGACAAGACTTCAAATAATAAACCTGTGTTCAGCAAGACTCAACAAATGATTGTCTATGAAGTAATAACTTGAGCAGAGAGCCACAAGTGACTAACGGAGCACGAGAGTGGCCAAGTGTAGCTAATCACTTGTGAAAGTAATCAGCCACTTGATTTGTTTTGCCTTGGAGAGCCCCATGATCAAAGCTACTCCCAGAGAGAACCTGGCAGGCAGAGCTGATTTCAGAAGCCACGATTATGGCATCTTGGTTATAGTATACCTGCGTGTCACTCATTCACCAAATACTAACTGAGCACCTACAATGGAGAGATACTGAGATTGGTGCTAGAAAACAAGAAAAAGGCAAAGTCTATATCCTAAAGGAGCTCAACATATTTTGGGAAGAAAATCAACTCTGGTTCTTAACCAAGGGAAGAAAGCTCTGGTAATATATACCACAAATCATCACTCGATATATATATGATTATAATATGTTTAATTATTAAAAAAAGGGGAAAACACTAATAAAAACGTTTCTTCCCAAACAATGTATAAGTTCCATTTTTCAGTATAGGTGCTATTTTTAATTTTATCTATTCCCAGATTCAATTTATTTATATTGAGCATTTTCCATGTACCGGGCCCTTCCACATAGCCTTTCTCTGTTTTTCCCAAGGTATCTAAAAACTGCTTTCAATGTAACAAATATTTACCTGTAAAAAAGAAAAACTTGAACTAAAAAATATCAGTTTATGCTTTATATTGTCTTGGGTTAAATATTTCAAAGGAATCTAATCTTGCAAAACCTAATAAAAACCCATTATTCAAATTATATATTTTTACTTCAGTTTCTCACATCTCACATTTACATTAATACTAAATAGAAGTAGTCTTCAAAAAGGCAGTGCACAATGCAGGATCTTTCTGGGCAACATCATGACTATCAGTTATCAACGCAATACTAAGTGTAGTAGTGCTGTGAATACTGACGGTGCTACCCTGCTGTTTAAGCCACCACAGATTTATGAGGGGTTCTTTTGTCTCTGATGACCATATGAAAACGGATCTTAACTCATTCCATTTCCAGGTCCTGAGGACGTGTGTGAAATAAACCTACCTCTAGGAAATCTCCTCCGGCTAGTTCTCTTTAACTTTGGTCTCCCTCCTTCTTTCACGCTGTCCTGACAGCCATTAAAAGAACATTTTTAAGGTTTAGGAAATAGTTAGACAAGGGTTTTCATGATCTCCTTTAATGCCTGGACAACCAGGAAAGCAAGAAGGCAAGCTTCTTGAGGTCAGGGGCCGTATGCCTGAGTCTTTTCCTCACCATCAGAGCTCGGCACAGTGTGCTCTCTAAATGATTATGAAGGATGATGACAAAACGTCTGGGCGGCTCTTCTCTCCAAGGCAGCAGCCGAGAGGTAATTCAGGCCAGTGTGCAGTATGCAAAGCTGTCACTCAGATCTCCCACTTGCCTAAGGTAGCAGATGATTGGGTTTTGCATGCCTGGTTTACACTCTTCAAATATTTATAGACAGTTCTCTTTGCCTCAAGCCCTAGTTGTCACTTAGCCAAGTTATACATACATGGTTCTTTTAATCTTTCCTTAGAAATCAATCCCTCTAAGCTCCTTAATCATTCTAGTTGCATTTCTCTCAACTTTTGGCTGTTCGTCTTTCTGGTAATTTATTCTGTTGAAATGCATGAAAATAATACAGACTTGGAGCAGAGAAAGGTTTAGTCATCTTTCCATTTTAAGGGTCAATGCCTTTCATGTGCAAAATACAATTATTTATCCATTTTCCTTACATATGATCATGTTTTAAAAAAATCATATTTAAGTTGATGGATCAATCAATACATTGCAAGAGAAAGGAAGAAAAAAGTATTATTAGTATTATATTCTCTAAGGATGATATCATTGATTGAATGGTCTCATGTGTCTATAAACTGATTAATTTAACCTGCAGTATTCGAACATGGGGAAAAATGGGAATCCAGAACAAGACGGTCAACACAGAGAGACTTAAGTGCCCATCCTAAGATAACTACCTACCTGTGGATACTTCTGACTAACTTTAGCTTTTCAATGAAACAAATTAAAAAACAAGTTAATTTTTCCCATTATAAAAGTAATACAATTAAGAAAATTTCAAATAACCACAAATGAGGACAAGTTCCCTATAGTGCACTACCCAATGACAGCATTGAACATTTCTGAAGAATTTCACTTAAGCCTTTTTTTGGATGCACTGTTCCCTCCCCCCGCCCGTGGGCATACTCATAATCATCTGCACAGCTTAACATCTTACTTTTTTACTTAATATAACATAAAATTTCATGTATTACGTTGTCTTCAAATCATGATTTTTAATGACTACAGACTATTTCATCAAGTAAGTGGATGTGCCATAACTTTATAGTTCCCTATTGTCAGGCACTTGCATCGTTTCCATTTTTTTCTCTAGAGTAAATGTCATTACAAAGAAAATCTTTGGGTATAAAGCTTTTCTGTATTTAAGATTATTCTTCAATTCATAACAGTAAAATTAATGAATAAAAGGATATCTAGAAAATAAATTGTGACATAAAGAATTACTGCAAGTACTATTTGAAGTGAGAAAAAAAAACACTTTAAATACAGGTACATCTTTTGGCTCTGAGTGCTAACAAGTGACTGCTCAAATCTTAGAAAGTTGTAGAAACTGCAGAGCTGTCAAAAATGGCAAATTCCAGTAAGTTAAATGCGGTACTCACTAATATGATACTTCTTGGTTCATGCTAACTATACTGTTGACCCCCTATTAATCAAGCTTAAATTCTTAACCTTACCTAGATCTACCATCAGAAGACGAGTGAGGGCCGTGTAGAAGGTGGTTCGGCACCTGAAGTCACTGACACTGTAACTGTCACTGATGCCAAGAAAGGGGAAGTGTTCACTCTAATAAAAGCAAAAGAGCATCCAAAGTTACTAATGTTACCTAAACTACTCAGAAAACTCTAGTCATTAATTAAAGGAAATTAGACTCACCGTATGATTTTTTAGCATGAATTTCACAGCATCTATCTTCACAAGTTTTTTTAAAAGGATATAGGTAATAGAAGTTAAGGAATCTGAGGAAATATAATTGTCTTATCAATAAGTAATAGATCACAAAATAACCTGAGCTATAATGGCATCAATTTCTCTTTATGAAGAATAAATATTGTTTCTAGAGAGTATTATTCCTATAGAAATGCCTTCCATTCTGTTAAAAATGATAATCCATTATTAACCAGTGCAATTACTTTTCCTATCTTATACATATTCTAGTTATGGAAAGGAAGAATGAATTTTATAATTAAGACAATTTTTTTTTTTAACTATTAAAGCCTTGATAGTGGGAAATTAAAATTGACCCTTTTTAAATTTTGGGTATAACTTGAGAACTTCTTTTCACTTCATATTATTTCATAAAAAATAATTATGAAAGACCCATCATAGACTATTAAGAAAGAGAAAATTATTCAGTTCTGAGAAACATGAGCTGAGTTAGCAGAGATCTAAGTAAATCCTGCTTTAGATGAAGAAGATAGAAATATAATTAGGAGGATGTCGAAGACTGCACATCATCAAGTGCTGAAGGACAGGCTTAAAGGACCTAGTATTTCTTAAGGACCTACTAGGTGCAAGGCATTTTATATTTGTTAACTCATCTAATCTTCACAATTATATTGTTAAATATTACTTATTATGTCTAATCTGTAGATAAGAAAACTCAGAGAAATTAAGTTACTTGCCCAAGATTACACAGCTGTGGACTGAGAGTGCTGAGATTTGATTTGAGGTTTGACTACAAAGGCCATGTTCTTTCTCCTGTATCATATCACCTGAACAGTTCAACTCAGAATAAGAATAAAGTTGAAAAATCGTGAACAAGATCACAAGGCCTAAACAATTTCTGTTTCATGCTGTCATCAAAGAAGAGCTGAAGTGAGTTCTTAGAACATCTATTCAGTATAGAAACACCCTCCACTCTTACTTGGGGTTAACCCTAGTCGTGTTTTCTGCTCTAGCTGGGGCACCTCTTGGGCATTCTCTACATACTTACACCTTTCTTCAGGCCATAATAACCGTATGGGGCTCCATTCATGCCCCAATGAATACACTGGCTCGTTTCCTTCACACCATCTTCAAGTGCAGAACTCTGTATATTGCCTCTGTACAGTGGCACTGACACGCCTAATTCTGAAGTTTAGTCACTCAGGTGTGGGTGTAAAAGAGAAGAAAATATACTGAACACAAGTCAGGAAACGTGGGCTTTCAGCCGGACTACACCGCCACTCAGTCAGTGGGGTGAGTCTGACTGCTGCACTTAGCCACTCTGAGCCTTGCTTTCCCTCTCTAACAAACGAGGTTGTCAGGTTGTAAGGATTTTTGTGAGGATCAGATGTAACCATCTTTGCCAATTATGAATCAGGGAGGAAGACACACAGAAGCAGAGAATTAACAGTTATGGAATGTAAACTTTCCAAAAGATAAGTGACTAGTATGATTCAGATTCAAGCCCCTCTAGCTCTAAAGCAACCACTGCAGTTGTGTATTAAACAACTGTGTATTTGGCTTACCTCGACACTAGATGGCAAAGTGTCTAAGGGCAGGGGCCACAGCTATGCGTCTTCCTCAGTGGGTGCTCAGTGTACTGAGTGTGTCTGGTAGGCTGAAGGGCAGTAAGATCAGGGTGATAGGTAGCAAGTCTTCCCCTGTTTACAAAGATGCAGATTTGATGATTGCTCCCAGTGTAAATCACTGAGCAGAAGAACTGCCACTCAAACTTCACTCAGTTAAACAGGGGTGGGGATCAATAAGCTAAGAAATATCTTAAGTAATTACCAAATACAATTCTCTTTGAATTGCAAAGTTAAAAGTGACAGGGTCTATGGGTAATAAGAATGCTGCCATTAATAGGAATCTTCCTGTCAGTGCTGCTCATAAAGAGCAAGTCATGTTTTGACAATAGAATATTTATGTTAGCAATAAACAGAACATTCACAGGAAGAATCTCATCTGCCAAAGACACATCTTCTGCAGAACTGCATCTGTGCACTTTGTACCAAGGCCAGCCACGCTGCCTTTTAATTACATTCTAAAGAAAACAATGATTAAGAATGAAGTTTCACTTTTTTCAATAAAAGAAAAAGTGAAAGTTCATCTGAATATTTATATTCCCTTATATGAATTCTATTCAAAGCTAGCTATGGCCCTTAAGAGGATCTTTAATGTTTTTTTTTAAAAAGGTAGATGGATACACCATTTATATAATCTATATGTATTTATACTTTCATATTCTTCTTCTCTAATAGACTAGGGCTCTTGTAAGTTGCACCATTTTAGTTGGGTGTAATCCTAGGTTAGATTTCAGAGGCCTGCTGACAACAGTTGGCAACAGTACACATGGTAATGGTGATTAACAGTAACAGCAACAGTAGCAGAAGTCTCAAATAGTGAGCAATTTCGTAAAGGTCACACATGCAACATATAAATGGTAGAGTCAAGATTCAAATCCAAAGTTCAAAGGTCTGTGTGACTTGAAAGAAGCAGCTCTCTTCACTAGGTTATATCATATTCATTTGATATTTCTTAAAACTGAAATGCAATTACAATGTGCCCATTTCTGGTGTACAGCACAATATCCCAGTCATGCATATACATATGTATACTCGTTTTCATATTTTTTTTCCATTACAGGTTATTACAAGATATTGAACATAGTTCCCTGTCCTATACAGAAGAAACTTTTTAAAAATGTATTTTTATATATTATATATAGTGGCTAACATTTGTAAATCTCAAACTCCCAAATTTATCCCTTCCCACCCTCTTTCCTCGGTAACCATAAGATTGTTTACTATGTCTGCAAATCTGTTTCTGTTTTGTAGATGAGTTCATAGTGTCCTTTTTTTTTTAGATTCCACATATAAGTGATATCATATAGTATTTTTCTTTCTCTTCCTGGCTTACTTCACTTAGAATGACAATCTCGAGGTCCATCCATGCTGCTGCAAATGGCATTATTTCATTCTTTTTATGGCTGAGTAGTATTCCACTGTATACATTCATTTGATTTTAAAGAGGCCAAATGATTCTACAGAAATCACTAGCTTCTTGAGATACAACTGCAACTGGAACTAGGTCCCAGAAAGGACAGGTAAAATGTTCCTATAGGAGGCATCAATTCACTAGTGAGCCTCATCACACCCACGACTGAGCAAACTCCATAGCCTAACACTAACTCAAAAACAGAATTCTCAGAAAATTCCTGTCTGTATCCATGAGGCTATGAAAACACTGACAAAGGTGAAAATGACCTTGCTGATATGACAAATGGAGAAAGGTAAGAAAAAGTCAAAAGAACGGCATATCTTAGAGGTGGCCAAAATTTTTGAAAATCTGTATCCTTTTAAGAGGAGATTAACCAAATTGAGAATGACCTGGTTTCTTAAGTTACAAGAGTACCATATACTTCAGTAGCTAACAGGCACAGAAATGCCAAGTATGACTTCAATTCATGATATCAAGCCTTTACTGAGTACTACCAAATTTCATCAATCCTAAAACACAACTGCCTATAAAAATATTACCATTATACATGCTACTAAGAAAGAAAAAGCTTAAAAATACCATCAATTACAAGACATTTTATTTACATAAGAGGTAAAATGTGAAAAAACTTGTTTTTGACTCAAAGAAGCAAAGTACTAGATGCATGATATTACTAAGCACAAGAGGGCAGATGATGGTACTGATCTGGGCAATTCTGCAAAACCCATAAATATTTACAAATATTACAGACAGAATTAGATCCTGATGATAGAAGAAAGTTCAGAGATAAGAAAGTTAACCGTTAGAAATTACTGTAGGTAGAGGATAGGTATGTACTGTAATTAATGAAATATTAGTTTAGCTATTTCAAAAGTAGAATTATGCTCATGAACCCTACTGTACCAAACAGGTATAACCCCAACGAAACATCTTAAGGGATACTAATAATCACTTACAAGGAATAAGAGATAAGGCTTAGTCACTCAATAGAAGGGGAAACAATATGTTGAAATGTCTGTTATGTGATGAACTTTTGAAACAATAGAGAAAGGAAACAAAAGAATCCAAATCTCTTATAATTTACAACATAATAGGAGAGAGAACTAGCCAACCCTGGGCTACATTATATTCACCCCTAGAAATATAGATAAGAATTAGGTGCTCAAGAACATTATGAAAAATAAATGATAGAAATGAAAATGAAGTATTTAACAGGACCTACTATGTGACTGGGTCAGTGGTAGTAGGTGTTTTATTATAGTTAGAGAATACAGATATATTTTATAAATATATTATCTTACCTAATCCTTACAAAACCCTAAGAGACAGATAATATTCCCTTTCTACAGATGAAGGAACTGAGCCTTGGAGAAATTAAATGACTTGTTCGTGTTCTTTCAGTTAACACAGTGGCTAAGGGTTATAACTATTTCAGGATGACTCTACTTTAGCAAGACCTGAAAATTTAAGAGACCTAATTGAGTTACAATGGGTCAAATGAGGAGAATAGCATAAGTGGTGATTCAGTGAAAGATAATGAAGGGTGTCAAGGGGAAGGAAAAATAAATTTCCTTGGCCCAAGCATAAAGTACAAATTGTGGTTGAGTGGTGGATCAGGAAATTAGTTATGGGAACTCAGTAAGTCAAGTACCATTAAAGTACTCAAGTTTAAATCAATAATTTTACTTTGACCCAAGAAGAAAGTGGAAGTGATTCTAGGCTTTTGGGACAAGAAATGATCAGATCAAACAATACTCAAGGAAGGTAATCTTGTGAAGCAAGCCTCTGCAAAGAACTGAGTGAAGGGCTGCATTAGTGGGCTACAGAAGAGGAGTAGAGAAGATTCTTATACTTGATTCTAGTATAAAAACAAATACAGCAGATAAATTATGGGATGACTTTTCCAAGGATGACAAGAGATAGCAAACAAAGAAATAAATCAACATTTCTCTTGATGAGAAATGTTAATAGAAGTATGCCTGAGGGATGTAGCTGAAACTAGTTTTATTTAACATTCTGAAAACCATCTGGAGATGGTGGTATTCACTGAAATAAAGCAATATGTTTTAATACTGTTTCACAAAAGCAGAATTACTACTGGTTAGTACTAAATATTTCCTGTAAGAGACATACTCAATTTTACTTTCATCCTTCACTCGTATTTCATTCTAGACCTTCGTTTTATTTCTCATCCTCTACTCTTTCCTGTTTTGTATCTTTGTGTGTGTGTGTGTGTGTCTTAATGGAGGTACTGAGGATTGAACCCAGGACCTTGTGCATGTTAAGCATGTGCTCTACAACTGAGCTATACCCACCCACCTTTTAGAGCTGTTTTTCTGTTTGTGTGTGTGTGTGTATTGTTTTTTGTTTTTTAATTTTTGGGGGGGGAGGTAGTAAGGTTTACTTGTTTATTTATTTTTTAAATGGAGGTACTGGGGATTGAACCCAGGACCTCGTGCATGCTAAGCACACACTCTACCACTGAGCTACATCCTTCCCTCTACTCTTTTCTGACCCCCCACCGTGTTCAGGATTCACACTCCAGTGCTGGGAAGATCAGTGACAGGGTGAGGATGTCTGGTTTGCACATTACTCGAATATTTAATGGTTTATATATAAACCATAACTAAATGACCCCAAATAAAAAGAGCTCCCTCAAAGCCCCCATATCAAAATGCCACATTATTTTTAATGTGTAGATTTTCAGAAAATTAGTATGTGAGCTACAGTTTTAAAAAGAAAAAGAAATTATATTAATAAAACAATGGATTTTGAGCTCTCAGGAGAAATGTAAGAAAGGAAGTATGGAATCAGGATCAATTCTGTTAGGATTTAAAATCTGTGAGGGCAGGGTCTGTATCTCACTTGTCCTTTGCCCTGTATTTAGCAAACATTTAGCTAATATTTGCTGAATTGAAAGAGGCCAGTAAGATAAAGTAAATCATTCAGGTAAGTATGGAATTAAATTTAAAAATCACTATTTTATTCTTACTCAATATTAAATCTAAGGCTGGAGCTCTGGTTGTTGTACTTAAAATAAACAAACAAGCTAAACAAGACAAATGAAGCTGGAAGAAAGGTTTGGGGCTGCAAAAAAATCTTGTTGACAAGTAGCATGACCAGAAAACAGAGTCTTCAGCTTACAAAATGAAAACAGTTGAAATAAACAAATAGATAAACAGTTTTATGATGCATGTGAATAGGACTTATATTCACCAAATACTGGTGTACAGGAACTAAGGGAGATAGTCTCAAAGTCTTAGAAAGTTAATCTGAGGCCAAATGAAAGGAATTCTTTCTTTAGCAGACAGCTTCACGGGTGTACAGACTACGCACTGGCCCAGGGTCCCGTGCTTAGAAGAGCCTGTGCTTAGAAGGGCCTGTGCTTAGAAAGGCCTGTGCTTGGTTCAATGCTCTGCTGCCAAGGTCTTGAGATTCTTAATCATTTATGAACAAGGCACCCCAAATTTTCATTTTGTACTGGGACCTGTGATTATGTATGTGGTCTTGCAGTAACATGAAAAAATTATTCATCCTAAGAATTGTTGAGGTTAACAGTATCAACGGGGTAAAATGAGTTTGGCAAATTAATGAATTAATGTAGAATTCTTTAATGAGAGTCTGCTTTTGAAAAGCTAAAGACATTTTGGGTTTTCTCAAACCTTTGAGGATGATGTAATAAGGGCAGCTACCAACAGAGGGCCTAACAGAGAATGAAATCACCTTTCTCATTATTGTCTATCTGAAATCCAGAGACATGGAACTGCTATAAATTTGAGTAAACAATGAATTGCCATAGAAATACTGGACAATTATTTTTCAAAGCAGGAAAAATTTAAAACAATGATTAATAAACAGAATTTTGGGTGAAATGTGACACTTCTCTCCCTTTTTCTCAGCATTTAAAATAAGTAAGTTTATTGGATTGCTCTGTATGACCCAGTTTTGTCTCTCTCCAGTTTTCCTGGCAGCTTCCTTGTTCTAATCACTTGAACAATCTTACCCCTTTCCCAGTTAGACAGAAATCAGAATTTACGACTAGAAGACATTTCAGAGCACGAAGAAGATCCTCAAAAACTAAACCTGACTGTGGAGGGCTGCCCCAGGACAGTCATTTCAACCCTGCGCATGTTAGAAAAGCTACTTAGAATCTGGAATTCTTGAAATTTACTCTTGGAAAATTAAAGAGAACATTAAAAAGTAACTAGATATGCTTGCTAAATGTATCATACAGGCCCCATGTAACGAATCTGATGGGAAAACAAACTTTCTCTCAAAAAGGCCACTGGATTTTAAAGTTACAATAATCTTACACCAAAATTTACCAACAAAAACCTTGGGGTAAATGCAACAGGGCTCTCCAGTTAAAATCAATCAGGGGACTTAATGTAACAGTAGCCTCCTCATACACATTATTATTTAGAAAAGCAGACTATTTCTAAAAATGTCAAGGCTGCCTTTTCCAAGTGAAGATAAATGCCCCTGGAGAAGAGTCTGTGGGAAAATACCTGACTTTTCTGTTTAGAACATTCAGTTCTATTTTCTAATTAACTTAAGGCAGAAGTCCTCAAAGTATGGTCCTTGAGCCACCATCATCACCTGAGACTTGCTGAAAATGCAAATTCTCAGGTCTCAGTCTAACACTTCCTAAAACATGAACTCTGGGGGTGAGAGGGTCCAGTAGTTTGTAGTTTAACAAGAACCCCAGTGATTCTGATAATCACTGAAGTCTGAGACTACTGTATTAGGCAGGTAAATACAAGGCTGTTTAGCACCTAAAAATGAGGATCTTTTGTGATTTCAATTTCTAAACAAGCAGTCAGATACAAGAACACCAAAGTTCAGAGACTGTCTTGGAGGACCATAAACAATGAGTAAGATTCACTCAGAAGACGACAAAAATAGAAAAAAACAACACAATAAGTATTTGAAGACATGTACTATAAAATAAGAAACATTTAAAAACTTTATAGTAAGATAACATGCTTTTCATTTGTTGCCAGTATTTTAAATAGAAGTGTCTTGAATATTAATATATAAACATTAATATATCCACTAATAGAGGCCAATTGGTGATGATTTTTATCTTTCATAACTGTTTCTATCGCTGAAGAGTGCCATCTTATTTTTAACACAGAAATAATGCATTGCTTTAAAATCAGGATTTGAAAACACATTACGATAAAGAAATCGATTAGAAACAACAAAACATGCATTAGGTAACCAGCAACTGCACTGAAAAAGATACACCACTCACATATTCCATTATGTAAATGAATTCAAAGATATTTCATGACTGATCAGCTAGAAGGGACATAATGATTTATAATTCAAATAACTGAGCACTGAAATCAAATTGAGTTAATATCTATTTCTAAATATGCAAACCTGAAATAATTGTTAAAAAATATAAATCAATGTACCCATGTTGAAATCATTCCTATCCTTTGGTATGAAATGCTATAGCTTTTAAACTTTTATCTAATAAGCTTTCTGAAAATATGTTTTTTTTATTAACTTCAAGAAGAAGTACTCAAAAGCAATAAGTAACTTGCAAAATAAAAGGTTATAATCTTAGGATTAAAGAATATAAAAGATAAAAGGTGATAGGAAAGCATCTTAAGTAGCAGATACAAATAAATTAGGCATTATGCAAATTATACAAAAAAGAATACAAATCAAATTAATTTTATATCAGATTTCAATTTCAACCTAAAAAATAGGGTAAATCTAAACAATAGATATGTGCTATAAAATAACACAGGCTTCTTTCTAGATAATATGCTCTCAAAGTAATTCATTGTGAAAAGGCCAGAGTTTGCAATACTAGGAAGTACTTATAAACCACTTCATATGTTAGAAATAGAGTATTTCAGCATTATTATTAAAAAAATACAGGTTGAGTTTTTTTTTTAATAAGAAAAAATACATATCTTAAAAAGCCAAAATGACCACTGGAATTGGGTTGTACATCACTTTCCAGTAAAAAGGAAAAACAGCCTGGACAGGTGTAATTTATCATTTTTCTGATTTAATATCAAAGAAATATATTAAAATAATAAAAAGAATCCTGAAATCCTCAAAATTTGTAGTGATAAATAGCCCTCCCTGTCTTTATTGCATTATACCTACTAACAGAAATATTGCATGGTGGATTTTGCCAGACAAGGACGATTATTTTCCAATAAAAAGTTGCATATTAAATTCCAGCACAAAAGTGGGTGTCTAATACTTTGGAAATCTTTTATGGCTTGCCAAAGAACGCAATTTTAAACTTAACTAATACAAACATATTCCTGGAGTGAACCTACATTAAAGATTTCCATCCAATGCCACCCAATTTCAGAATGTTGTCCTCATATTAAAACAACAGCTAATCTTAGCGGTTAACTAAACCAACACTGATTTTTCACAACTCCTATGTATTTGATAGCTAACATATAAAAGATAATCTATATGCTTCTCTATCATTGATTGAAATATAATAGTATCAACGATAATCTAATAAGAAAGGATGATTTTGGCTTTAGATTTTAAAAATCTGCTAAGTAGATACCTAAATATTTAATGCGTACTGGGAAATCTTATTTTAGAGTAAATAATATTTTGATTTGGTGGGGGAAATCAAAGTGGTCAGAAAGCTTATAATTTCCTTTCTGTTACTCTTTTGTGCCTCTTTACTAAGGAAAATAATATTCTTTTCAATTGAAGAACATTGAAGAAATACTGGCTCTAAGGAATTCAGTTTTTACAAAATAATATTCTTAAAACATTTTTATCTTCTTAAAACTAGTTACATGCTTTCTTTTGAAACAAGAACATCCTGACAATTATGAAAAATCATGGACTAAGACATGTAGTCGCATACTTTCTCATCCATTTACAAACCTGGGTGAGTATAAACATAACTTGAGTTAGAAATCTATATGTCTATATAAATTCAATTGTGACACTGAATAAAATGCTTCATATTATGTAGCTAACATAAATCTTTCAAAAATATGTATTTATAGATAAGGCTAAATGAAAGGCTTTTTATTAAAAAAAACTCTTGAAAAATTGTAAATAAGTAAATTACCTGGCTAATAGAATGCACCTGTTAGGTTGTTTATGTACATTATCAGATATATAGTAAAAAGGATATCCAACAGAAAGGTCATTTAGGAACTGAAGCGTCCTTGAAATTACAGGCTCACATCTTCCCCAGTACTTAAGGTTTGTAACACTAAACATAAAAAAAAAAAAATTTAATTATGATTAAAGTATTTGCTTGCAAAGAGAGAACATGGAAATACACATACATTCCTGTAAGTTAGATGACCTAAATCACAAATATCTCACAAAGTGAAAAGTGGGTTTAAATTCCAATGGAACATTTTCTAGTCTATTCTTTTTATAGCGTATACAAAATTATACACAATCAATGCACAATGAACATTGCTCTCCAAATGGTGTATTATTCTATAAATTTAGTTTTATAAATTAAAAAAGTTGTCTAACTGTTTCACAAAGAAACATCAAGTTTGTATCCAAAACAAACCTATTAGGGAGTGAGAGCAGGAGTTACAAAGCAAGTCAAATAGAGGCTTATAGTTACTGCCAAGAAACCAACCATCAAACTTGTGGCTCCAAAACTCACCTCTTATGATCATGGCTGTTTATTTAACTTTCTTATCTGTAAGCAAGACAGTGCTATCTATCTGTTATACGGATCAAGTAGGATTTCAAGTGGAGGCATGTAAGTTTAGGCAAAGTATACAAAGTTATGTCTATGGCCTGAAAGTAGTTAATTCTGCTAAGACTATAAGGATAATTTAAGGACAGTTTCCATGGATTATGTCTCTGATAGCCATAGGTTTCTGCTGGAATCAATGAATGCCTGGCCTGAAGGCAATCAAATCTCTCTCAGTCATTCTAATTTGCAATAATATCTTGAGTTGGTCTTTAAAATTGAGCATTTTCTTTTTAATTAAAAAAAAGCTGCCCAATTGAACTGAAGAGTCAAAGTCTGTAAAATTTTCAAAACCACATTTTGATATTGCATACTGCAGTTGAATGGATACCTTGACAAATAATTCTTTTTGGATGGTGAATTTTAAATATGTGAAATGAAGTTTCAAATAAGAACAATGCTACTATTCTAAGAATTAAAGCATAATTTAAAGTCTTTTATTAAAAATTAGTATTTATGAGGAGATTTAAACACAGTATAAAGATCTACTAGTTCAGAACAACAATAAAAGAAAAATCAAAGAACCAAAGCAGAAACTCACATTTTTGTCATGAATGTTTCTAGAACATGGTTATCATCTGTTATTCCTAAGACTTCTGACATACGGGCATATACCTGCATGAAAACATTTAATTGTTAAAAACTTTGTCTTTAACATATATTTTCAAAAGACTATTCCAACTGAACAAATGTAAAGATTCAATGCATTGTTATATCCTCCACACTGAAGTAGGAAATGAGCGGGGAGAACAAACTAAGAATTAAATTTTTTAAAATACAATTTATAGATTTACCCTCCTCTTTTTCTTCCAGGAAGCACTTCCCTTATTTTGAAACATACACACACCCACACAAACCCACATTCACAGACTCATTTTATTCCCAGCATACCACATATTTTTTTTCTCAAAGTGGTAACAAACCACCCCTTTCTTAAAGATGAGCATCTGCAGGTAAAGTGAGTGCCTCAATAAAAGACTCCAACGTTAAAAAAAATTTCCATTGGTTCCAGATTTTAGCAAATCAGCAAATAATTCAGGATTCTGTCAGGTAGTTGTAAAAATAAGGATTGCAAAAATAAAAGGAAGTTAAAGAATTTATAGAAATTCTCCTCAAATATCTCTCAATAAGCTCCCCCAAATATAGAGATAGGTCTTACTTTCCATGCTGCAACTGGAATCCCAGGATCAGGGATTCTCTGCTGAATACATCGGGGCCTGAGAATCCACTAAGCTTCCAATTAGGGAGTGTTGGCTGCGGCGTTTGGGGTGCAACATTTCTGTCCCAACCCAAGCTACACTGAGCTTATAAACACATATCCCACTTCAAGTGGGAAAATGCCACCGGCAGCCAATGGGAATATTCCCTAAACAGCCTGGCAAAGCTGAGAGGTGGGTTGACACCTTCACACTCCCTGATGCTCTGGTGTGATTCCAGGTTATATCTGCCAGATGCCAGCTGTATGGGATTTCTCTTCTCTGATTTGACCCCCTGTGATTGTGTTCTCTCGTTCTCTCCTGATCTGCCTATTTTCTACGGTATGGCAACTTAGCTTTCACTCACTCAGCCTTTTGTTTTTCATATGTAAATACTACCTTGATATACTGTCATAGGTGGTGAAAACGAGCAAAAAAAAAAAAAAAAAATCACAGAACAACCACAAATCATCCAGAGTTACATGGTAATACAGAGGAGGAAAGCTGTTTGCTGCAGAGATCTCATACTTGGATTTTAAACACAACCAGAAGCTTGTGTTCCAGGGTTTTGACTTAAGTCCTATGACCAGAAGCTCCTCGGGCCAGCAGAGTGAATCAGAGGGAGAGTGAGAGGGAAAGGAGGGGGCAAATGAAAGAAGAGGTAGAAGAGTAGAGGGGAGAAGCTGGATGAGAGAGAAAGAAAGGGAAATTGAGATTCAAATTCCTGTTGCCTCTTCTGTTAACTTCCGAGTCCTACAGAAGAGCATTTCAATTACTGCATCTGTGTCTCTGTTCACAAGAGTAGGCCTTCATCTCTTGTAAGACTGAAGCTATCACTGTAACATATTTGCAGGGAAGAGGGAGCTAGGAAGAAAGAACCCAGGGACGTTAGTTACCACCAACCCTCAATGATCAGAAACCTTTAAGCACATAGATGGCTCAAAGGAAGAATGTTTGTAAAACATGATCTTATCTCAACATGATCCAAAACCTCTCTCATGAATGAGAGTGAACTGAGTCCCATGGAAAATCTGATACTGATATGATTAATAGCACACAAGGCCCTTCACAACTTGGCCCCAACCTACCTCATCTTCTACTGTTTCCCTCAACCTGAAGCCATAATGAAATGTTCATGAAATACTGAGGCTTCTCATGCAGTTACAGATCTCTGTGAGTTTACACACTGTTCATTTTTCCTGAATTGGCTTTCCTCCTTCTCTTCCTCTGATTCTCATTCAAAACAAGGCATCTCTGAAGACTTCCTTGCCTTTCCAGGCTGTGTGAGTCGCCCTCTCCTTTATGCTCCTACAGTATCTGGTCCATTCCTCTAGCACGATGCTTTCCACACTGTAATTGTTTGGGTGTTCATCTCACTCAACACTCTGTATTTTTGTAAAACAAAATTTTACATTTTCAAGACTCTGCAAATGCTGTTTTTTTAATGGCAAAGACCAGAATTAACCTGATTTTGATTTTGTCCATGCCACCTTGAATAATAAAAATATAAAATGTGATTTTAAGTGTTTAAGACATTTTAACATTTTAAATACATTTTTTTACTGACAGTTCTTACAAGGAAGTTTTCTGCTGTGTCCCTGGCATTTATGAAAGGAGGAAGCTAAGCAGGCAGGTCTGTTGTGCTCTGCTGTCAAAACAGTTTCTCAAAGCATCAGATTTGACCCAATAAGGTACTAGAAAAAACAGTCAACATTGACACATGGCAGTGCTTTAATCCACAATTATCCTTGTAACTTGCACCATTCCTTTTATCATCCATTAGCTTTGATTCCCATTATCCCATCTAGAACTGTGTCAACGCTTCTGTCCCTAGGGATTTCTCTCCACTACCAGGATCTGACAGTCAGGCTTGAGTACTAAACAGGATCATTACCTCTTAAATCCACTTATCTGATCTACTGAATAGTAAATTGAAAAGCTCATTAAGAGCAACAATCTGATTTGTTTTCACGTGTGACAGGGTCATTTAAAATCAATGTATGATTACTGCATTTCTTTTAAAAGGCTGTCTCACGTTTTCCAAGGAGCCTTATCAGTCAGAGAACATGCAGATAATGTGAAAATGTCTTCAAAGATCTGAAATGCAATTATACTGCAGACATACATAATTTTGGGGGTGAGAAGTAATTTGTCCAGTGAGAAAATATCTATAAAATTGTTTATCGTAAAGCACAAGTCAATGAAAGTTTCCTACAGAAAAAATTCTAACACAATATTTAGGGGTTTTCAACATTTTCTAAAACTTCCATCACTCCACCAAAAATAATTTTTATGACAGCAAGAAGAAATTATATCACAATATGTACTCATTTTAAGGAAAGAAATAGGAGCTGGCACAGGAGTGAAAGAAAACGAAAAAAACCTCACTTTCAGCTCACAGATTCCCAACCTTTTATTTTATAATCAACTAAGACAATTTGATCTTAGTGAAAAATAAGCAAAAATCTAAGAAATAAGAGACCAAGCCCACTTGTGCTGTTCATCCATCTTTGAAGGATACAATAAAGTTGAATAAATGGTTATGCCTTTGGTTATGTATTTCACATAATTAGAGATATACACATTGAAAGTTAGTTTTTGCCCATTAGCCTGTAATTCCTCCCTTTCTTCCTTTAAAAAAAAAGATGCTTATATTTTATTAGACTACAAACTTCCTGAGAGCAGAGATGATGCTCTCTTATCTCCCACGCATAACACTCAATAAATGTTTGTTAAATGAATAAAAGAATGTAACGTTAAAATGCGCGTTTTGGCTGATTCCATTTCATTCACAGTTTTTTAACAAAAGGAAAACAACGAACAAAAGGTGTGTTTTTTATACAGAACTTATTTTTCCCTGTAAAAATAATGTATCCCAAATTCGACTCACTGAAGAACCATCTATAAAATTTTATTATTTAAAAAGATGTAGTGTTAATACTTGAATAATATTTCTGGAAGAAATTCTCCCTATAGGTTCACTAAGAAGAGCTCTCCTCCTCTGGATACTCAAAGCATCCATTGTTGCCAGCCTGTTAGTGGCACTTCTAAAGTAACAGCATATGATCTTGTTGAGTATTCATTTTCCATGTTAAAAGGTTTCCTCTATTACTTCAAGCATGTGCTGTCTGAGGGCAGGGAAAATGACTATTTCTCTTAACATCTCCAGAAGTACTGAGAACACTGTCTTGATAAACTTAGCAACATAGATAAAGCTCAGGCTTTGGTCCCAAAGATAACTGGGTTTGGATCCTGGATCTGCCACTCACTATGTGTTACTGAAAGTCTCTGAATCTTGGTTTTTTTGCCTGAAAAATAGGAATAATAATAAAACCTACTTTATAGGCTTTGGGGAAGATTAAATAATGACATCTATCTAACACAGAGCCTGGCATTCAATAGCTACTCAACAAACGCTGCTCTCCTTCCTACTCCTTTTTACAGTCCCTTTCTCATAATCAGGTGCTAATCAGCTAACGTCTTTCCAACAGAAGACTCATTACTAAAAAATACCAGAAGGGTAAGAAGGTGATAACCTTGAAGATTTACACCCAGAAAAAAGGTTAAAACAAATAAAATTTTGAAATTTGCATTAGCTGTGAAATCTCTAAATATATTCAATTAACACATTCTAATCACGGTCAGAAATGACATTCGCTAACGGCATAGAGCTTCAAAATTTCATGATACAAAACAAAATTCTTTCTACTTCTAAGTAGTTATTGCCTTAGAAGCTAAAAAAAATTAACCGTTTTAACCAGTCATCCGTCTCTTTGACTCCTGAAATACATGAAATTGTTAGAAATGTAAGAAATTATCATTATTACAGACTTAAGGAGGCATGCTCCTAAAAAACTGCCCTAATATGTTTGTTTTCTTATCTCTATTCATTTTACTGTGAAGGTTTTTTTAAACTTCAGAAAAAAGCATTTAGACAAACACATACTGCTTCAATGACCTTCAACATGTTCAATATGCTTCAATATGTTCTCTCACTTCTCAAATATTGCCTGTGTATATGCAGGTAGTTTATATGATTTCACATCTGGTTTTTAAAAGGGAAGCCAGACAAGATAAGAAAACCAGACATGGGAATACATATACAAACAGCAATAAGATTCTGAGTTGTAAATTTAATTTAATAAAGAATAAAAGCATGTGCTGCGATAATTTTTAAATTGCTTTCTTCTTCCAATCCTAATCCTTGGTCTTGAGTATCTGCAGCATTGTCTCTAACATTCTGGTTATAACTTTGAAGAAACTAATTATGTCAATCCTTAAATTTGAAGTAGATTACAGAACTGGGAAACCCAGAATATTAGTTCCTAAAGGTTGTATGGATATATAATGACAGTTACAGAAATTCAATAACAGCCCTCTATGAAATGTACTCAAAAGCACCACATGAAACAAATTAAGAAGAACAATGAATCTCTCATTCTGTGCAAATAAGAAAATAAGAGAAAACACTGGTTCTATAGGTTTTCATAAGAGTTGTTATAATGAATTAAGATTTTGGATAATGAATCTTCAGAAAATTACAGTAAGTTAATACCCTTAGGCCTTCTATAAATGTTTAAGACGTTATAACTTTTCCAAGAGCTTTTATAAGCAGGCTCAACGCAGAAAATTAGCAGTGCTATAGAAATCAACAACAAAGTATTTTGCCATCAGATGACATACTTTCCTGAACCAATTTAGTCTAAAACATTTGCATCCAGTAATATAAAATTGATACCATAAAATTAAAATAAAAAACCCCAACAACTGTGAATTTTAAAGTATTGCTTCAATCTATTGAAATGATGTATAAATCAAGATTTTTAACCAAATATAATTTGGTATAACAAAACCTGTCACTGGAAAGGATCCAATATAATAAAAGCATTAGAGTTCCTGAGGAAAAGAATTTTGGAACTGAGTATGAACTCACTTATGAGTAAAAAACCAATTTCCATATTTTTGTCTCAGGTTTTAAGTGCCCTTGAGGCCAATGCAGTGCGTTCTATATGAGAACCCATTAAAGTGAAAGCTAGGGGAGAGAGGAGCAGGAGAAGGGTACGAGGAAGCTAATAGAGCATCTAATGACTTGGATCTAAACAGTTTGGAGCTAAAGATACTGAGCTTTTTCATGAACGTTTGAAGAAAAATAAAACATGATCATCACAATTAACTTGTGACCGCATCAAGAGAATTAATGGTACAAACAACATTTTTGCATATTAAATGCAAAAACCTAGTGATAATTAATAGATCCACATTATTCTTGACTAATTTTTCCACATCATTTAAAATAGCATCACAAAATACAGGACCAAAATTAGGTGAAAAATCTTTTGTCAAAACTTGATTTTAAAGCCATAATTTACGTCGGAAACCAAGTGGCAAAAGGTTAGGAATCCGCTTGCCCCATTCAGTGGAATACAGAATGGCATCTGATAAAGAAAAGCTGGTTATGGAAATACAAAATAAATGTGAATATTAAATATTTATTTCAATTAGAATATCTGAACCCACCATCTGTGGTGGCCATCTTGCTAAAGGGACATGTACCTAACAAATCTCTTAAGAGGCGTTCCCAATCTGCTTGAATAAGCTATTGTATAAGAAAACTTGGAGCGACCACTTTGGCCTCGCATTTCCTTCGCTCCACATCCTGTGGCACAAAGCATGAACTCAGCAGGCTGGGGTTCAGGGCTGCCTGCTGCCTTGTGATAATCCCCTCTCCCAGTAGGGGCCTCCACTGATGCATGGCTAAGAACATGCTTCCTCTTTTGCTTGCACCCCAGTGGGGTTTCCATTCCTAACTTGGGCCCAAATCCAGATTGCTAAGGAAGGGTTCCAGATGCTGCCAGAGATATTTTTCGATTGGTTTCTAAACAATAATCTATTAGAAAGAGGAGTAAAGGTACAGTGTGAAAACCAGCAATACTGGTAATTTTGGAGAGATTCTTTCCTTCCCACCCCTGACCAGATCTAAGGTCTAACTACCACCTGTTCAACAGAAGCTGGCTGTTTGCCTCATTTTCCTTCAGGGAGCCACTGACTAAGGATCTTCACCAGCGTGAACCTAATGCCTCCCGACAGGCCTTCACTAGCCAAGAGGGACCCGGGTCGAGCGCACCAGTTATTGGTCACAGGACACATAGCCCATAGAAAGACTCCTGTGGTGCAACCAGCTGAAAGCCAACTAGAGAAGATGGGGAGTGTACATTTGTCCTGACACAGCTTTGCTCCTGCTGGCTGCCAACTCATTCCACGTCTGAAGCCAAGCTTCTGTTAAACTAGTCTTCTGTGGCTAAATCCAAGGTAAAGCCTTGGGTAAATATATTATCTTCCCAGGTTCAGACAATAAGAAGCTAACCATGGCTATGGCACAAGGTTATTGGAAGAAGGCTTCATTAATTTTGGTGGAAGGTTTTGAAATCATGGTCTGAAGGGGCATCTCAGGCATTTTATTTATAATTCTTTGCAGTAGCAAATTTATAAGATGACATGATTAGATTTTGGAGCAATGAACTGATGCTGGATGAAATTTGTGAGAGGGTGATGGCAGAGGTGGGGAACTGGGAAGTAAAAGATTTTGTTTAATTTCTTATACCTCTTAAAGGTATCAGCCAGAAACATATTCTGGTACAAGAGACACACGTGCTCTAGACACTGCTCAGTAACATGCTATTCAATGAGTAACTGGTTAGAACTGGTCACTTCAGAAATGCTATAATCAAGAACCTAGGCTGCTTTCACACCACGCAATCAAACTAAACAGAGGCTTTGCAGTTAATACTGCTTATTAGCTGACTATTGAACACTTAATTATAAAATATGCACACTACAGGATTAACACAGTGCATAAAAAAGGGAATCAAGACAACGCACCCTTACACTTCTCACTGTGCATGTGCCTAATTTAATCATAACAGTCTTGGGCTGTGGTGAGATAAGTATAAAGACTAGTGATCCACCACAATAACCAGCAGCTCAACTCACCTTAACTATTTTCCAAGCCTTCTCTGGAACTCTGGACACATCACTCCTCAGGCGTACAACCTAAAAAGCACAGAGTTTAGGCACCTGCCACCTGGTGTCAGGGATAAGGGAAGATCAGAAGGCCTTCCCAACTTCAGATATAGGGAGAATGTGGCTCAGGATATTTATGGCTGTCACTTAAAATATTCATGGGGCTTTGACTTTATTCTGGAGGCTATGAGTATAGGCATAGTGAAGTGCTGTTCAAAGCCTGGATGTGGTTATATGGATTACAATGGGTTTGCGTCCATGAAATAATTCAAGAAACCAATTACTAAAAGATAGCCCTAAAAAAGAACAAATTATAAATAACACCTGACAGAACTATTTTTAAGAAGCTCTTAGTAATGTTCTTTCCCATGAGGCACTGTCATTATGCAAGTGTAGCAACTGGAGCTAATGATGTAAGTAGACAAAGTCAACTTTTGATGGGTAAAAGTGCATGTTTAATAAATGAAACTCATTTCTGTAGTCATTCAGAAGGTAAGTAAATCATATTGAGTCTTCAACCACTTAATCTAATTCTTGCACACACACTCTCTCCCCAATTCTCTAAAAGCATGCCAAATTATGATTATAGTGGATTTTAAGACTTTACTTGGTCCCCATCTCCACTTCTAACACCTTTGTTTTATTCATACATGTTTCCTATTAATACTATTCTATTTATGCCTCAACACTGCCTCTCTGAAACATGTCCCATTCCCTACATCCGAAACAATTTCTTTACCTTCCTCCTGTGAGATACCAAGTCTTCATCCCTCTGGGAAGAACAACCTGATATGAAGGGTACAGGAATAACGGCCCAAGCAATGAAAAAGGGGTGCCAAAAATCATCCATATTTTTACTACTGTCCAAACAGCTATTTTCATTTTTTCACTATACTCTCAAACTTTACTCAAAAACATTGATCTTATAGTCCTTTGTATCTTTTACTTTATGTTCCTCACACTAGCCTAGTTAGTGAGAACTCTAACTTACCCTAAATGCAACAGACCAGAGTTCACCTTCTGGTGGCCTACTGACGTCTTCAAACACTAAGACCCGGTTTCTCTGAGCAGCCAGTATCTGCAACAACAGGCGAAGTAGTCCTTCCACCCTCGTCTTCCTGCTGAATACTTCTATGCTGAATATTAGCTACAACATATGCAAAAATCCAAGTAGTAAACCAAGATAATATGCAGCTGCCCAGGAAGCATATTCTTCTTGCAGCAAGAAGACAGAAATGAGCAAGTCTCTATATATTTTACGTAACTTCAACTAGGAGGAAACAGAATACATGTGTGGTACAACACACACAGGGTTTTGAGTGAAACTGCTGCTTGCTTGACAGGGAACAGGCATTCAATAAATGTTTTTATTGAACAAATTAACACCATAATTCTAGTTAAATCAGTTAGTCTCTGAGAGTCTCAGTTTCTTCATCTGTCAATTGGAAAGAATAATATCACAAAGAGTAGTATCACAAATTAGATGGTAGTCCAGTGAAGTGGTTAAAGATAGATTCTGAAGCTCAAGACTAGTTGGATTCTACCACTTACTGAGTTGTTTTGAACAAGCTGCTTACCCTCTAAACCTGTTTTTTTCAAATATAAAATAAGGATGATAGTAGGACCCAATTTACAGAATTTTTGAGAAGATTAAAGCAGTTAACATACATAAAGGGCTTAGAATAGCCCTGGTACACAGTACAATTTCCATAAAGTACTGGCTATTATTATTGTTATCATCAAATGCTGTATTATATATAGCACTGCGAGAATAGTGTCAGGAAAACTTGAAAAGTTTTGGTAACCATGAGCCTGTTTTCTATACCTGTGAGTCTGTTTCTGTTTTGTAAATAAGTTCATTTCTGTCATATTTTAGATTCCACATATACTTGGAATGTTTTTAGTATACAGTATGTACCAAATAAACATTAATTATTAGCTATTAGAATGGGGGTTCAGTAAATGGCCACTAGTATTATTAAACAAGATGTAGTCAAACACTAGTCTGACAGTAAGATTATGAAGCATGCACCAAGATGACAGCCCCTTTTATTTGTGCTTTATCTGGACTAGATGCTGGAAAATGGGTATCTGTTCTAAACTGGTATATGAGTAGTTTTAGTAGTGGTTAAAGAAGACTGATAAGAGGGGAGAAAGCCCAGTGAAAGACAGCCTGCCCCCTAACCTTGTATCTTCTACCTGCAACTTCTGTCTTACAGAGGAAGAACAGGAAACGTGATGAGAAAGGAGACAGGAAGAAAACAGAATGCTCTGTGGCAGCAGGCGACGTTTTATCTCAAGGGCTCATCTGTAAAACCTAAGTTCCTGATCTCAAAGTCCTCATCTTCCTTTCTTGAGTCATCACAAGCTCCTGCTTTCTGTCTCCAAGTTAAGTTCTCATCTCCCTGGGTAAGTAGATGATTTACATCTCTGTGTCCAATAAATTATCAAAATCTTTCCAATTCAGGTAAATGAGTCTACACAATTCTCTGAGTTTCGTATGCTAAATTAAACATACACAGACAAAGGGTTCCAGAACATCATCATCAGAGTTTTAAATTATCAAAAAAGTTTTTGTGTGATAGATCTAGTAAGAACAGACAGGCGCTGCCTTTCATACATGAAGATACTTGATCTCTGACAGTAGATTATGGGTTAAGTTGCTTCTCCTACAGTACAGTGGATTTGATCAGGTATCTAGGGTCTAACTGAGTTCTCCTGTGACTGATGGCTAGCCAGAACTAGAGGCCCAATCCATGGTTGTAGAGATGAGGTTTTTTTCCTTGGGAAGTAAAACAGCAAATATGAGGATGAAACTTGTGATAATGGTCTCACCAGTCATTACACTTAAAATTGATCATGCCTGGAATCATGTCTAAATACAGTTAAGTACAAAGTAGAAACCTAATACAGGTTACTCTAATTTTGGAGATAAATATGATCTCAAATGATGATTCCTAGGCATTTTTCATTCTACATTACCTGAAAATACAGAATTTGTAACTTATAGCATGAATAATGCTTTAATACCCAGTGCCTTGAACTTTAGGGACTCCAGGAATGTTAAGGTTGAAGAGTATTGTGTCAATAAGGCAGCTGCACCTGCTGAGAAGTGTGGTGTTACAGTCCATGTCTCAGAAATGAAAATAACCAGGAAAAAAAAAAAAAAAGAAAAAAGAAAAAAGGACAGTTGAGAACTGGAACCATCAAGGTGTGGGAGATTGTTCATGGAAATGCATTTCTAATTTTGTACATGGGAGTCAATCAGAAAATGTAATTCACACTGGAGAAAGTTGTTCCAAAGCCAACTTTGTTTAAACACATCTATTCAGTAAAGTAAGGGATACTGGTGCTGGGGAGCCACAGAGGCCTAGGGGAAAACAAAATCCCAATAAGTATGCCAAATGTGCTTCTATTATTTCAAGATTTCTTCAATAGAAACACTATGGGAAGATAAAAGTTAGGAAAACACTGAATTTAAGTAACTCCAAATGTTAAAAAAAATATTTTGCATTTATGTTTTATAACCAAGTGCTTTTCCCACATTTGTCCCAAGGCAGCAGATGAAACGCTATATTCACCATTGCTAATACTAGCAATTGGAACATGCTCTTTGGCAAGGCAGAAATAAGATAATTGTTCAACATAGGCTGGCTTTTCAGAAATACTGGAAGCATTGCCTGTAATTATAGACATCTGTCACTGCTAGCCACTCAGTACTAACCCTGACATCAATATACAACCATAGCACTAAACTGCCTGCAGGCATAGCAATGGAGACCAGATACGCTAGGCAGGCAATCATCTGCTTCATCCAAACTATCTGTCAAAGGTTCCCAACCACAAATAGCTCTTACATTTTGTATCCTTAGGATAATATGTTGATTTATTTTAGATTCTCTAATATTTACAGTCTAGGCCATCTACTAAAATAAAGAAACAAAACTTATGGCTAATGGAGGCAGTTACTGTTCACAGTCATCATAAAAGGTCATAGCTCAACCCTCAAATGTTAAAAATTGATGGCAGCTTTAACCATGTGCTATCATACAGATGTTTCCTTCTGTAGAGGCAATTATTTTCAATAGCAATTCAAAATGGTAACTACAATCTTTCATCAGCAAGTATGTTGCCACATTGATCTAATAGAAATGCTTATATTTTAAAGCCTTTTTTGAGAAGTATAGGTAAGTTTCAATGATGAGTACTGAAGAATCCAGATTGTCAGTTTGGGTTTAGCTGTATATATAGTATGCTATCTGGCAACATTTTTTTACACATACAAATGATGTAACGTCTAGAAACTAGTAAATGATATTGAAGGATAAAATACTTGGTTAATGAATGAGGTGAGTGACATATAATTTTACTGGGTGTAAAGCCCTTTTTTTTGGAAATATACACATCCAATTGCATTCATATTTTTATAAGCCCACACTACAGGTTTAAATGTCAGTTTTTTTTCTCTTTTTAAGCAGTCAGAGAAGCAAGCTGAAAATTATTAGACATTCAGACTAATTAGGAATAAACACTCACAATTCTCATAATGTGTTACTAAAAAACCCAGATATTTCTTGGTTTGATCACAGCAGCCTATGCTGAAGGAAAACTATTAATTACTGACAGACAGTTAGCTTACAAGTGAGCTGCATCTTAAAAACCTCTTTTAAAATACAATTGCTAAATGCCTTACAGTGCTGTAATGTGAGACAGGTTCAAATCTTATTACTTCACTGAAATTAAAACCTAAGTTTTAATACTGTTCAAGTCGAACAATGATTCCACACTTTATTGCTTTTGAAATCCCTTGATGATCATAGGAAAAAATGCCCCCGAGAAAAAAAGACTGTTTTCGATAAACAGAAAATACAGTTTGCACTCTTAGCCTCTTTGTCATCACAAAAAAAGGATTTAATGCCAATTCTTTAAAAAAAGACTTTTTTCCCACAAAATGTGCACCTTGTGTGCCATTTGTAAAATCAGTTCACTTTCTTTTATTTATTACTGCAGCGCGGCAAGGCAATAAAGCAGCTACCAATAGCTAATAAATTACATGCCTTTTAAAACAATTCTCCTGCTACAAAAACATGTAACTACAAAGGTTTACATTTACATGGTACATCACATGAAATGTCTATATTTGTGTCCTATTAACCATTTTGGCAAATTGTGGGCTTTTACCAAATAGCTGATAGAAAAAAGAAATAAAGTGATTCACAAAGATTGACATGATAAAAATAAATATAAAATTACTAGTTTCCAGTAAACTACTCTTATGCTATTTGCACTTTCTAAAAATCCTCCAAAATTTATTTTAAAACATGTTTTAATAAACTATTTTATGCATCAAAAAGACACTCAAAGATGTTCTAATAAAGATTAATTTAAGCTTTACTCAGTGAATACTGAGATCTAAGAAATTACCCTTTCCCCCCTAATTTATGTTCCTAGTATCATGCAGTCTTAAAAAATCATAGCTCCTATGAGTTACTTAGAACAAATTATAAAAGGCAAGATCACTGGAGGTAAGGCAACAGTGCCCCAAATCTGTTCATTAATATATTTTATATTCTTAAAAAAATACAGCAACTTGGTTATTTGAGAAATGCTCACATCAAACATGCCTTGCTTAGCTACAATCTTTCTTTTAAAAGGATATTATCTTCACATAGCCACAAGAACTGCCTAAAACCTTTCCTTTATAAAAGTAAGCTGTTTGTTTTTCTGGTTTGTTTATGTACAGATGAATTCTGAAGTACCTGTACTCTAAATCCAGGCTTAAATTGTTTAATTAATCAGGGTATTTGCTTAATGGTCTCATCTTCTAGTCTCATGATGAGTATGTATTTATGAGGTAGTGTATAGTCTTTTATTATTAATTTCCTCCATTTCCTGTAAGAGCTATCATAGCTGTGGCTTTTTTGTTTGTTTGTTTCATACCTACAAAATTTCAGCTTTGTTCAATTATGTATGATGAACATTGCTTCAATTTTCAAAACACAAACAACTTTGATCCATTTCATATTCACTTCAAGATGATGGTCCACTAGACAAATGAATAAAAATTCTATATTCTATAGCACCTTATTTCTCCATTCAGATCTGCTTTTTCTCTCTCCTGAAATCAGCTTGATTATGATAATTAACAGTTATTTATGAAATATATCTTTTTTTGAAAAGCTCAATGAAATAATTTTATTTCACAGTCACAGAATTTTTAGAGGGGAATCATTATCACCATAAATAATAATATTCTATAAACCATATATCTTTTCCTATACAGAACCCAGGTATATTTCCTAATTTGTCTTTTGCTTCTTTTTAGTAGTACCATTGAAATCATGACCTTTCCCCATACTGCAGCTGATTTAAAAGGATAAAACTCTTAATTAGCAACCAAGAAAAATAGCTGACAAAATATCATTCTCTGTGGCCCTCTTATCTCCCTCCTATATCTCCCTGAACAGAATTTTATTTTAAATCTATTTAGCTCATTCAATATATTGTCTCTCTCAGATCACTAAGAATGTGCACTCAAAACAGGTAGGGCATATATCACGAACCCCATTTTTTTTTAGGTAAGGTCAGAAGATTGCTCAAGATTACACAGTAAATCGGCTTCTCCTCCAACTTCCTATTCACAGTTCTATTTGACAACATTGCTTATTAGCTACCAGGAAAAAATATGTATTTATAGACATTTATTGTAGAAAATCCAAATTAAACTTTCCATTGGGTGCTATTTCATTCATGGGAAATAACCTTGATATATCCTGCACCTATCTAGCAGAGTAGGAGTAGTGGATGGTTCTTGGTGCCAGCTGAGATGGGTAGAGGAATTCAACTGTGTTACTGATTACTGTCTCAGAAGTGATGGAACATTTACACTGTCGCTAACCTCCTCAACTTGTTAAACAATCTGAAGTATACTAATACTTAGATTTCTTGGTTTTGTTTTGCAGCCTTGAATGGGAATATGGAAAACATAAAACTGCACTCTTCTGGCCTCTTTTTGCACAAATATGCAATTCCTAGTTCTACTTTACTTATCTGTTTATGAAATACACAGAAGTGAATTACTCTGAATTAAACCCCAATCATTCCCCAGGAATCTTTCCTGGACTTCCCCAAGATCACATTAGGTATCTTCCTATATGTTCTTACTGTTGTTCTGTGTATCAATCATGGGCTGATCATATCAAACAATGATCATCTGTCAGCTCTGTGTTCTCCACCTGTCTGCAATGACAGGACCATCTCTCTAGTCAGTATTATGTCCCATTGTTTAGCACACAGTAGGCAATTACATGTATTTGTAATTTCAACATGTTTTTTCCCAACACCACCAAGCAATTCTCAGGGGATGCTAATGGGGTGTCCCACAAATATAACTCAATCCTGACCCTATCTATCTCGAGACAGTGTCAGATCCTACTTGTTGAAGGCTCAGTCCACAAGACTGCCTCTAATTTTCAGACACCATTTGAGAGTCCAGATTGTCACCGGTGCTTCTGACCAAACAGCTATAGACTGAAGGTTCCAGGACCTCCTTCTTGGGTTTGATTACTTTGCTAGAGTGGCTCACAGAATTCAGAAACATTTTACTTACTTACTAAATTACTTACTTAGTTTATTATAAAAGGATGTAACTCAGGAAAATCCAGATGGAGAAGATGCTTAGGGTAAGGTATGTGGGAAGGGGTGCAGATCCTTTTCCAATTTCCAGTCCTTAAAAACTGAACTTTGGCTGGTTCCAATCCACTATATCCTAATACACCACTGCTCTAATTAACAACATCTACTTCAAACATATGACTAGAATCAGAATAAAATTTCTCTTGCTTTTGTCACCACAAAATCAGACCATCTCATCCCACCTAATCCAGACTCAATCAATAGTGACAGATACAAGATACGGATTCTTTTATCTAGGATATTGCTCTGTCTTCAAGAATCTCAAACTTTGTTAAGGAAATATGGACACAGCAAAAAACACTTAAGAAGCAAGACCTGGGATTACAGTGAATCATTTAATGAATTTAGAGTTAGATGTAAAGATTAAATCTTGTACATGCCACTTTCTACCACTGTGTTCTTAGTCAAGTTACTTTATGGCAGAACTGGGGTTAAAAACACCTTTATCATAGGATTATTTTGAGGCCTAAAAGATATGTATGTAAAATGCATGTAAAAGCTTATTATCCTAGTGCCTGGCATATAATAAATGATAAATGAGTGCTAGCATTACCATGATCATTATTACTTAACTAAGTTTTAATTAACGTGATCTAGGTATTAAGAATTATAAGACTGAGACGTGGAAGATGGCGGAGTAGAAGGACGCTCGCAGGTCACCCTCTCCCACAAATACACCAAGACCCACATCTACAGACCCACTCAGCCAACCAGAGCACCTGAGGAACTCCGAGAGAACATCGCCCTCTTCAAAAGATAAAGACGCCAAAAATCTGGTAGGAGAAAAGGAAAAAAGAAAGAACAAAAGGCAAAGCAGCGCGGGACGGGTCCTGCAGGGAGGGAGCGGCAAAGGAGGACTGGCGCTCACTCGCTGGGTCTCCCCTCTCCAAATGAGAGGCCAGCGGGACGGAGGGGGAGCCTCCGAGGCTCGGATCTGTACAGAGCAGCCCTTGACTGACAGAACTAAGTTCAACAGGCACAGAGCGTCCCCCCGTCCCCCCGACACGCAGCCTGAGACGCGGCCGGCAGCGGCGGGCAGGGCCAGGCTGCCCAAGCCGGGCGGAGGACGGGAGTGGCTGCACAGAGGCAGCCCCGGGGGAACGCAAGGGGTTGCGCACCGTGGCTGTGGGTGCACAGGGCAGAACAACCTGGGCCCTCCATAAAACAGCAAGGTTGATGTGCTCTCGGGGGAGGGGTGCACACCCCCATCTCTGAAAACCGGCGGAAAGTTTTCGGGGGAAGAGAGGCGGGGCTCAGGCACAGCCGCCATATCCTCCGGCGCTGAGCACCCAGGCGGGGGCGGGGGCGAAACCTGCATCCCCACCGAAGGGCTTAGCAGCCTCAAAGGCCAGACTGAGACTGGCCTGCAGCCCGGGGCAGATAGGATCCTTCCATCCTGGTCCCTCAGAGAACTTGCTCCACAAAGACAAACAAGGAGCTGGGTTTTGGCTGGGAGCAGGGACAAGGCTGTCCCTCGGTCTTCCCCGAGCCCACCTGCGGAGCGCCGACCAGGGCGGAGGGCGCAGCCGCACAGAGCAGCGGAGCTACCGGCAGCGCAGGTAGAGAGCGGCCCCCGCCTTTCGGGCAGGAACACAGCCCCTGACTGAGGTGCTGGGAGGGGGCGCGACCCGCCCTCCTACCTGGCCAGTCTGCAACATCTGACTGCGGCATCCGGAGGGGCAGTGACCCGCCCGCCCACAGCAAAGAACAGCTGCATCTGACCCAGTGTTGGGAGGGGGCGCGATCGGCCTGCCCACAGGCACCGGGAGCAGCACAGAAGAGGGCCCCAACGGAGGGCCTCTGAAAACAGCAAGCTGAGCTTCCAAAACAGGACGAAGACAGAAAGACTTCACATTAAAAGCACACAGACTCCAGGAGAACACCGACAAACCCACCCACCCCCCTTTTTTTTTAAATCTGTTTTTACCTGTTCTATTTTTCTATTACTCTCTTAATTTTTACTTCTTAATTCATTTCTATTTCTCTTGGGTTTTGATGTCCTGTTATTGATTAGACACAGGTTTCAAATACATCTATTCATCTCCCGCCCCCCCCTTTTTTTGTAAAGGTTTTAAAAGGACGTCTCAACCCGATTAATACTCTGCTTCAACTCGCTCTTCTATTATTCATTATACAGTTTTCAAACCCTCTTTCTCCCTTCTTTTAAAATTCTTTCTCTCTCTCTTATTTTTTTTTCTTTTTTTCCTAAGTTCTATTCCTAAATAGGCATCAGATAGATAAAATCCTTAAGGACCAAAATAAACAACTGATACTCCATAAACCACAGTGCCAAAGAGGTAGGAGCAAGATGAAGAAGCAGAAAAACCTTTCCCAATTAAAAGAACAAGAGAAATCCCCTGAAAGAAAGATCAACGAAATAGACATCGATAGCCTACTAGATCAAGATTTCAAAAAAGGAGTGATCAAATTGCTGAAGGAATTAAAAGAGATAGTGTTTAGAGATATAAAATACGTCAAAAATGAAATTGAAGCTATAAAGAAGAGCCAAGTAGAATGGGTAAACTCATTGACAGAGATGAGGAATGATCTAATAGCTGTGCAAAGCCGACTAGATAATGCAGAGGAACGAATTAGTGATCTAGAAGACAGGGCAATAGAAAGCACCCATTCAGAAGAACTACAAGAGAAGCAAATAAAAAATAATGAAAATAGCATAAGGGACCTATGGGATAACATAAAGCATCCCAATCTTTGCATAATAGGGGTCCCAGAAGGAGAAGAAAGATCAAAGGGGATTGAAAAGGTTTTTGAAGAAATCATGACTGAAAACTTCCCAAACTTAAAGAAGGAATCAGATATCCAAGTACAGGAAGCTCAGAGGGTCCCAAACAGGAAGAACCCAAATAGACCCACACCAAGACATATCATAATCAAGATGGCCAGAGTCAAGGATAAAGAAATGATTCTAAAGGCAGCAAGAGAAAAGCAAAGAGTGAGTTACAAGGGAACCCCCATAAGGCTCTCAGCTGATTTCTCTACACAAACACTACAGGCCAGAAGGGAGTGGCAAGATATATTCAAAGCCCTGAATGAAAAAAAGATGCAGCCTAGGATCCTTTATCCAGCAAGGCTATCCTTTAGGATAGAAGGAGAAATAAAGAGTTTCACAGACAAAAAAAAGCTGCAGGAGTTTAGCAACACTAAACCCATGCTAAAAGAAATATTGAAAGGGCTATTCTAAATAGAAAAGCAGCAGGATGCTACAGAAATGAGAAACTCACAACTGGAAAGGTGATAACTCATGAATTACAAATAAAGTAAACATGAAATTATAAAAGAAGACATACAAATCACTGAGAGTGGGAGAGGGAGGCAGGGAAATATAGAATATCTTTTTCTTTCTTTTGTAAATTTTTTTAACAGTAGGATGGGTTTGAGATCATGATACTATCAGTTTAATAAAAACAGTTATAATAATGGGTTAATATTTACAAAAAAGGGTAAACACAAGCCAAAAATTTACAAAGGAGTCATAAAAATTAAATAAAATCCATGAAAATACAAAGGAAAATTACCAAACCACAAAAGGAAGAAGAAAGGAACAAAGAGGATATACCAATTCAACTGCAAAGATAAGTTCAAAATGGCAATAAACACACATCTATCATTAATTACTGTAAATGTTAATGGACTAAATGCTCCAGTCAAAAGACATAGAGTGGCAGACTGGATAATAAAGCAAGAACCTTCAATATGCTGCATACAAGAGACCCACTTTAGGGAGAAGGACACATATAGATTGAGAGTGAAAGGATGGAAAAGGATATTCCATGCAAATGGAAAAGCCAAAAAAGCAGGTGTTGCAGTACTGATTTCAGACAAAATAGACTTTAAAACAAAGGCCATAAAGAAAGATAAAGAAGGACATTTTATAATGATTAAAGGAGTGATACAAGATGAGGATATTACACTCGTTAATATATATGCACCCAATATAGGAGCACCTAAGTACATACAAGAATTACTAACAGAGATAAAGGGGGATATTGATGGGAATACAATCATAGTTGGAGATTTTAACACTGCATTAACATCACTAGACAGATCTTCCAGACAGAAAATAAACAAGGCAACAGAGAAATTAAATACTACAATAGAAAAACTAGATTTGGTGGATATTTTCAGAGCATTACACCCCCCAAAAAAAGGATATACATTCTTTTCAAGTGCACATGGAACATTTTCCAGGATCGATCATGTACTTGGGCACAAAAGAAACCTCAACAATTTTAAGAAGATAGAAATGATCTCAAGCATCTTTACTGACCACAATGCCATGAAACTGGAAATCAACAACAGAGAAACAAAGGAGAAAAAAAGGAAAGCATGGAGATTAAACAATATGTTATTGAAAAAACAATGGATCAATGAGGAAATCAAAGCTGAAATTAAAAAATACCTTGAGACAAATGATAATGAAAGCACAACCACTCAAAACCTATGGGACACAGCAAAGGCAGTGCTAAGAGGGAAGTTTATAGCGATACAGGCCTTCCTCAAAAAAGAAGAACAATCTCAAATAAACAATTTAACCCACCACCTGAATGAATTAGAAAAAGAAGAACAAAAAGCCCCAAAAAGCATCAGAAGGAAGGAAATAATAAAGATCAGAGGGGAATTAAATACAATAGAGATTACAAGACCATAGAAAAAATCAACCAAACCAAAAGCTGGTTTTTTGAAAAAGTAAATAAAATCGACAAACCTCTGGCCAAACTCACAAAGAAGAAAAAAGAGAGAGCACAAATTAGCAAAATAAGAAAGGAAAATGGAGAAATTACAACAAACAAAATAGAAATACAGAATATCATACGAGAATATTATGAAAAACTATATGGAACCAAACTGGATAACCTAGAGGAGATGGACAAGTTTCTGGAAACATACTGTCCACCAAAACTGAATCAAGAAGAATCTGAACACTTGAACAATCCGATCACTAGAAAGGAAATAGAAATAGCAATTAAAAACCTCCCTACAAATAAAAGTCCAGGACTGGACGGCTTCACTGGGGAAACATACAAAGAAGAACTCATACCAGTCCTTCTCAAACTCTTCCAGACGATTGAAAAGGAGGGAATACTCCCAAAGTCATTCTATGAAGCCACCATCACCCTGATACCAAAACCAGGCAAAGACACTACAAAAAAAGAGAATTATAGGCCAATATCACTGATGAACACAGACGCCAAAATCCTCACCAAAATTTTAGCAAATAGAATCCAACAACACATAAAAAAGATTATACATCATGACCAAGTGGGGTTCATCCCAGGGACACAAGGCTGGTTCAACATACGCAAATCAATCAATGTAATACATCACATCAACAAGAGAAAGGACAAAAACCACATGATCATCTCAATCGATGCAGAAAAAGCACTTGATAAAATTCAACACCCATTTATGATAAAAACTCTCGCCAAAGTGGGTATAGAGGGAACATATCTCAACATAATAAAAGCTATATATGACAAACCTACAGCCAGCATAGTACTCAACGGTGAAAAACTCAAAAGCTTCCCACTAAAATCTGGGACAAGACAAGGATGCCCACTATCACCACTCCTATTCAACATAGTCCTGGAAGTCCTAGCCACAGCAGTCAGGCAAGAGAAAGAAATAAAAGGGATCCAAATTGGAAAAGGAGAGGTAAAAGTGTCATTATATGCTGATGACATGTTACTATATATAGAAAACCCTAAAAGGTCCACACAAAAGCTACTAGAGCTGATTGAAGAATTCAGCAAGGTAGCAGGTTACAAAATTAACGTTCAAAAATCAGTTGCATTTCTTTACACTAAAGAGATAAATCAACAGAAGAAGAAAGTAAAGAAACAATCCCCTTTAAAATAGCACCCAAAGTAATAAAATATCTGGGAATAAATCTAACCAAGGAGGTGAAAGAATTATACACAGAAAACTATAAACCATTGATGAAGGAAATTAAAGAAGACTTTAAAAAATGGAAAGATATTCCATGCTCTTGGATTGGAAGAATCAATATTGTTAAAATGGTCACACTGCCCAAGGCAATCTACAGATTTAATGCAATCCCTATCCAATTACCCAGGACATATTTCACAGAACTAGAACAAATCATAATAAAATTTATATGGAACCATCAAAGACCTAGAATTGCCAAAGCATTACTGAAGAGAAAGAAAGAGGCTGGAGGAATAACTCTCCCAGACTTCAGACAATACTATAGAGCTACAGTCATCAAGACAGCATGGTATTGGTACCAAAACAGACATATAGACCAATGGAACAGAATAGAGAGCCCAGAAATGAACCCACAAACTTTTGGTCAACTCACCTTCGACAAAGGAGGCAAGAATATACAATGGAATAAAGACAGTCTCTTCAGCAAATGGTGTTGGGAAAACTGGACAGCAGCATGTAAAACAATGAAGCTAGAACACTCCCTTACACCATACACAAAAATCAACTCAAAATGGATTAAAGTCTTAAACATAAGACAAGATACAATAAACCTCCTAGAGGAAAACATAGGCAAAACATTATCTGACATACATCTCAAAAATTTTCTCCTAGAAGAAATAAAAGCAAGAGTAAACAAATGGGACCTAATTAAACATACAAGCTTCTGCACAGGAAAGGAAACCAGAGGTAAAACAAGAAGAAAACCTACAGAATGGGAGAAAATTTTTGCAAGTGAAACCGACAAAGGCTTGATCTTCAGAATATATAAGCAGCTCATACGACTCAATAAGAAAAAAATAAACAACCCAATCCAAAAATGGGCAGAAGACCTAAACAAGCAGTTCTCCAAGGAAGACATACAAATGATCAAAAAGCACATGAAAAAAATGCTCAATATCACTAATTATCAGAGAAATGCAAATCAAAACTACAATGAGGTATCACCTCACACCAGTCAGAATGGCCGTCATTCAAAAATCCACAAATGACAAATGCTGGAGAGGCTGTGGAGAAAGGGGAACCCTCCTACACTGCTGGTGGGAATGCAGTTTGGTGCAGCCACTATGGAAAACAGTGTGGAGATTCCTCAAAAGACTAGGAATAGACTTACCATATGACCCAGGAATCCCACTCCTGGGCTTGTATCCAGAAGGAAATCTACTTCAGGATGACACTTGCACCCCAATGTTCATAGCAGCACTATTTACAATAGCCAAAACATGGAAACAGCCTAAATGTCCATCAACAGGTGACTGGATAAAGAAGATGTGGTATATTTATACAATGGAATACTACTCAGCCATAAAAACCGACAACATAATGCCATTTGCAGCAAAATGGATGTTCCTGGAGAATGTCATTCTAAGTGAAGTAAGCCAGAAAGAGAAAGAAAAATAGTATATGAGATTGCTCATATGTGGAATCTAAAAAACAAAAACAAAAACAAACAAAAACAAAGCGTAAATACAGGACAGAAATAGACTCACAGACAGAGAATACAGACTTGTGGTTACCAGGGGGGTGGAGGGTGGGAAGGGATAGCCTGGGATTTCAAATTGTAGAATAGATAAACAAGATTACACTGTATAGCACAGGGAAATATACACAAAATGTTATGATAACTCACAGAGAAAAAAAGTGACAATGAGTGTGTATATGTCCATGAATGACTGAAAAATTGTGCTGAACACTGGAATTTGACACATTGTAAAATGATTAGAAATCAATAAAAAATGTTAAAAAAAAGAATTATAAGATTGCATATTTGAATAGAACGTTGAAGGTTGGAGATTGTGAGGGGCAGGGATGGGGGGATGGAAAAAGGGAACAATGTTTTAATCTAAGATAAAGATGGTGAGAGAGTCAGCCTGATAGAGGGGCTCTGTGGGAACTAAAACCAGCTAGTAGGTGAAGCTAGATTATGGAGGACCTTAGAAGCTGAGGACTGCTGGCTAAATGAAGGCAGGTGAGAGGTGTCTGAAGTGGGAAGGGCCCTATGATGAAAGTGGTATTTAAGATTTGTTTGACAACGTTATGTATGTATGATGGACCACACCAGAGAGGTCAAGCTTTTATTCTTCTTGAGCCCTCTGTTGTCTCTGACACCATGTGTTCCCACTTCATATTCTTACCTTGGTTTCTCATTTTTTCAATTCTTTCAGTTAGAAATTTCTGTTTTCCACAGCTGTGAACTGAGAGGGCCCCCCCATCCTTATACACTCAGTTCCTTGGGGGAGGTTCACCTGCTCATAAGATTTTAATTAAATATGCACCCCTAAACTCTAGATCCATACTTCTAAAAGTAAGTACTGAAATGTAGAAAAGAAATTCCTCTCTACCTCAGCTGTATTACTAAAGTAGTTAGGGTTGGGAATTGAAAAGAAAGGCCAACGTGGCAAAACTATGACAAGTTTGGCTCTATTTCCTTGAACAAGAGGAAGGTCTGAGGTAGGCCAGGAACTTGAAGGAGATTACTGCCTAAGTTAACTGTATAAGAACACGACATTATCAGCTAAAGGCTCATCTGGTTCCTCACTGTCTCTGATTATGACTCCAATGACCTACCCTCCAACCAACCATGACCATTAACCTCAAAGGGTTAGAGACGCAGCCCATCTATTTCTATCTTTCCTTAATTAGCTGAGACTCCTTCATCCATGAACTTATCAACCTATTGTATTTTCATTTTGTGGCAGTCCTCAGAAAAACAAGGAGTTTCCCATAAATTTATTATCAACCAAATAAAGTAGACTATCTTCTTATTTTTTCTGAATTTATTATAGGGCAAACAGTACTCTTGAATTTAAATATGTAAGAAATTTTCAAGTCCTACCAATACCCTGATTAAAAAAAAACAGAAACACCTGCTCTTTCCTCTTCCAGGCTCAAGAGGCCTAACACTTCTTACTGTTGATTTCTATCGTGTATGTGTGAGCTGCGCTCCAAAAAAGTGAAATACAAATAGGGATTATATCTATTAACTGTGCTTTTAAAGCATTTGAACTATCGCATCTTTGGGGTCTCTTCTGCACAGACCACAATTTTGGGTAGTGGCAAAGGCCAAAAAACATCTAACAATAAAGCCGTTCAATTCTGACGACATTCTTGAAAGGCTACCAGAGGCCTTAATGTTGACAGGCAGAAAGCTCAAGGAAAAAACAAACTAGCCATTGCAAATTTTTAGAAATAGGCCACAATTTTTCCTTTAAAAAAACCTTTAAAAAAGCAGAAGCAGAGGACTAAGTTTCAAGTATTATTTCTCAATGATAAGAGAAGAAAATAAGACGCCTACTGACTCTCAAAGGCTAGAAGGAGTCAGGAACTTCACAAACCAAGTGAAATGTGCTCGCCTGCAACTAAGTAAAACGTACCATCCCGAACTCCTTATGCAGAGACACTCTGTCACATACTGTGTCATCTCTTTGATATGACAGCATTTTTGAAAATCAGTGTAGAAGAGCTAGAGAAACTAGAGCTCAGCTCCCATCTCAAGTGTGACCCTGAACAATTTTCTCAGCTTTTCTGGGAACCAATTTCTTCATTCACAAAATGAAGATAATGATATTTACCTTGTAAGGCTGTACAGAGAATTGGTGGTCATTTGGACAAAATGCCTAGCACAGTATCTGGTGCACAGTAAGTATTCTATAAATACTATTTCTATTGAGAACATCAGTTGCATATCTAGAAAATAACTAAGCTTATAAAGAATTAGGAGTTTTCATTAAATTGTGGGTGCTTTTCTTTCTTTTTTTTTTTTTAAGGAGAGGAGGATAAGTAAACAACCATTTACATTCAATCACTGTGCATCTGTTGTTAATGTATCACACAATGGTCAACTAGCAGTTTAAGCAAGACAAAAATATTGATCTCTGAGAATAAGTAACTGGGAAGGGAGAAAAACATTTTAATTATATAACATATAACATACTGCACCTAAATTAAAAAGCAACTATTCCCTTGAGAATTAAACAGGAATATTCTAAAAGCACACTTTTTAAGAGTAGTATGGATTCCTAGCTTACTGTGAAAAACTCCCTCCCATTTTTAAAGCTGTTTAAAAGCTCCAAAATGGATGACGGTAAGTAAAGAAAATTTAAAAGCAGATGGTTCAGATAGTCTGAATACAAAAAAAGCAGGTGCTTAGCAAAACAGAAGCATTTGCCAGTTTGCCAGCGCTGCTGGTTCCTGCTTCCACATCCTGCTTGCAGCCCCCCACATCTGCTCACTGGTGCCCATGTGATACATTCAACTGGCTCAGAGGATGAAGAACAACCTGCAAACCAGGAGCCTACTGAGATCTGTTATTTAAAAATGGAATTTCCTTTCTTTGCAGATTTCCCTCACTATTTTAAACTTAGAGAGGTGGAAAAATTATCTTTCTTCAAATTAAAGACACATTCCTTAGATTTAAGAAAATTATTTTACCAACAGCACACAATAAAAGGTTTTTAAAACCTAGCTGATGGAACACATTAACATAGATACATGCAGTCTAACTCAAATCTTAATCCATGTTCGCTACTGCCCAAGTACAGTAAAAGAAGAAACGGCCATAAATTAGCTTCTAGAAAAGAAAGAAAGCAAACACAGTGTCTCTTTATCACATGCAGAACCAAATTACACATTATTTTTCACAAAAGATCACACTTTTGTTTTGCCTCTGAACAAACCAAGCTACAAATTTCAAAGAAGAATATGATATAATTTAGAAGAAGGCTGAAAATATAGTAAGATAAAAGAATAAAATGAACAATCATATGGTGAGAGGACCCAGACAGGAAATAGAGTTCTTTCCTTTCAGATTCCCTTAATGGTGTGATACTGGGTTTTGAGAAAGAAAAAAAGAAGGAAGGAAAGAAGGAAGGAAGGAAGGAAGGAAGGAAGGAAGGAAGGAAGGAAGGAAGGAAGGAAAGAAAGAAAAAGAAAGAAAGAAAGAAAGAAAGAAAAGAAAGAAAGAGGAAGAGAGAGAGAAAGAGAGAGAGAGAAAGAGAGAGAGAAAGAAAAAGGAAAGAAAGAAAGAAAGAAAGAAAGAAAGAAAGAAGGAAAGAAAGAAAGAAATCTTTAATGGACACTTGTCAAAAATGATCACAACTCAGACATCAATAAAAAGGAATAGTGTAAAAGATCCAGAACATCTCTAGAAGGGGTTAGGGATACTGGCAGGTAGCAAACTAGGAAGGAGACCTTATAGAGTGGTGAGGGAAACTGAAGGTGATTTTATGGAAGGCAGCATGTCAAGTCAGATGGCTTGTACATGCTAGTTAGAGAACTCATGGTCAGGTTTACTTTGCTCACAGCCTCCTAGTTGGTTGCTCTAGTTTTTACCCCACCACTGGTGGGTACTGAAGTCCCAGGAACAGGGATGATGACAATGATGAAGATAATATGAGCAACTATCACTTTCGAGTGCTTATTATATGCTTGGCACTTGCCCAGTACTTTATAAGCCTTATCTCATTTAATGAGATATGATATGATAACTCTATGAGGCCAGTAGGTATTAACATCATAACTTTACCACTAAAAAAACTGAGGCTCAAAGAAGTTAAGTGATGTGTCTGTCTATTGAGTCACATAATTTACACATGAAAGAGGTGGGATGTAAACCCAAATAATAATAATGCCAAAGATGACTTAACCAATTTTTATATATGATCATGAAATGCTCTAAAAACATAGTTAAATCAACACCAAATAGTATTAAACTATAAAACTTTTTATAAAGCACACATGAGAGCCTCAAACATGGCTTCATATTCATTCATGTTATCATAAAATCATATTCTTTAAATAATTTTTTCCATATAATACTGAAATTTCTGACATTAATTTGATAAAATAGTATCATCTGAAATTAATTTTTTAATTTTCTTTAGCTGCTCAGAAAAGATAAATGAATCATAATTTCACTTGTTCTTCAATATTCTTCATAGAATTAACACAAGATAACAGCAAATATTTACTGAAATGTATGTCAGTCATTGTGCTAAACCAGGGTTTCTCAACCTCAGCCCTCCTGATATTTTGGGCTGGATAATTTTTTGTTGTGGTGGGGCTGTCTTGCACATTGTAAAGTGCAAGCATCTCTGGCCTCCATCCACTAGATGCCAGTAGCACCCATTCCCCAAACTGTGACAACCAAAAATGTCTTTAACATCGTCAAATGTCCTCTGGGAGATAAAATCATCCCTGGAAACAATTACTGTGCTTGTGCTAACAAGCACTTTACGTACATTGACTAATTTAATGCTCACATTGACCATGAGATAGGTACCGCTACGATTCCAGTTTTACAGTGAGGAAATAGAGGTGGCACCATTAGGTGTCTTTGAGGCAAGAGAAGAAGTAAGTAGTAGAATTAGGGTTTAAATTTAAGCAATTTAAGATGCCAGAAACTGTACTCTTACCCAGTATACTATACTATTTCTCTAATAAAATAAATTAAGTTTCTCAGCCCTAAAAGAATTGTGAAGAATATTTTTTTCCCCTGGTTTAACTTACTACCATCACCTGGGGGAAAGTTTTAAAGGGGAATATAAAACAAAGCTTACACAGCTCCAATTTCCTCAACCTGTTCTTCTTAATACAGCATAGTTTAGAAGAAGCCCTTAGCTTTTGGGGGGCCATGAACTCCTTTGTGCATCTATTAAACATCCTGACCCTCTCCCAGCCAAACGTACAGGTACAACATTTTACATACTTTTTCTTTTTGGTGTTAGAGGATTTTACATGCAGAACTTGAGTTTAATTCCTGTTCCAACACTTACTAGCTAAATGACCAGAGGAAGTTATTTAACCATGCTGACCCCCAGGTTTCCCTCGGTAAAATGAGGGAAAGAGCACTTACCCTACGTCCTTGTTGTGAGGCTTAAATTAATTACACGTGTAAAGCACCCGGCAGAGCACTGGCACCCAGAAGTCATACAATAAATGGCATTCCTCCCTCGATATTTCTGTTTTCTTGTTCTGCTCTTCCTATAAAAGAAAGCCTCATCTACTTCTCAATATGCTCTACATTTTGGGGGCATATTGCTCATCGTCTGTCTCCTCCTTCAACTATGCGTGTCACACAAATTTGGTCTTTAGCCTTCTTTGTTATTGCTACTTGCTCACCTCACCTCAACGCCAAAGGTGAAAGGTAAAAGGGAAGAAAGAGAAGGAAATCTCCTTGGGGATGTGCTTCTTTTCCAATATTAGAGGTAGAATCCCATGAGATTGTTGCAAGGAATAAGGAAAATCTTTGTGTAATGCTTGGCATTGCATACTACAGGTGATTAATAAATGTTTATTCTTCCTTGTGGGGCCTATTAGACACAATATGGGGGCTCCTCTGAAATGCTGTCTTTTGAACACCTAAAAATCCACCTTAGTAATTAGAATGTTTTTCCCTACTTTGTGTGTGTGTGTGTGTGTGTGTGTGTGTGTGTTAGTCTTTTTAAGGAAAGGTAAGGCATTACACAGCCTAGAAACACTACTTTTAGGGAATGAAGTACAGAGCCCATCTTGTGGCTTTCAGGAGAATAAATGTGACGTACTTGGGGTCTATCCCATTTACAATTTCACTTCTGTCAGGGCTACTTTTGGTGTGAGACTTTCTGAAGCTGTACAATTGGTTCTTTCTTGTTATTTTATCCAATCTCTATCACTCTGATAAAAAGGTCATTTAAAAATTTTTGGTATTATCAAAACATTTAGAAATCCCCAAAAGAGCTGCTTAAAAAGTTTACAGGGCCAGGGAACAGAGGAATTCTGGACAGAAATAAGGGCAGGTCAACTCCTGGGGCTTTTAATTGTCCCTACGAGTTTATACCAAAGAAAAGCTTCTGCTCTTCTTCTGCATTATATTAGAGAAGGAGAAATGATTCTTGCTTAGGACAAGGTAAAAAGAAATACAGGTTTTATTTTAAAGCACAAATAATCTAAGAGATGAACACAGGCTTGGAGACACAGGATGGTAAGATGCTGGCTGAATCCAGAGTATAATGTCAGGAAAAATGACCCCCCAAAGACAACCTGCTTGAGAATTCTGATAAGAAAGAAAGCCTTAGGTTTCTTCAGAGCAACTGTAAGGTTACTAAGAAATCTGGCTTGACTTTTCTTCACACACAGACACCCTAGTATTTAATGTCTAATCTTCATAGTATATGCCAAAGCATCTCTTGATAAAATAATAGCTCTTCCAATTTAATATGCATGTACCACACAAATCATTTAATAGTGTATTTACTCACAAAAAGCCAAGTAAAACATAAAATGCTCTCCCAACAGGCCACTTCTCCATCTAAGCCTGGAGCCAAAATCCATCACAAGTGAAAATACTCAAGAGAAATAATAATATAAAAATCATGTGTCCTTCTCCTTCTCAGTTTCTATGAACCAATGCAGAGCACTACATGGTCTGTGACATCCAAAGAAGATGATGACAAAGGAAACTACAAATTATCCTGTCTCACAGTAAGTCATAATGTCATTTCAAGCGAAGCAAAACACAAAAAGGGATTTCACAGAGTCAAACACTCGGTTTTAAAAGGTCCTCCAAATCTGATCTATGCTGTGTTGTGGCAGGCTAATACTCTAAAGGACAAAACACCTTTAACAAAACATATAATGAACTCTTGTTGCATTGGGGAAGGGGCTGGGGGCACCATTTGCAGATACCAGTAAGTGAAAGAGGCTGAGACGGCTAAAAGGCAAAATATAGTTTGTATCTTTTTCCCTCTAGGATGAAGACACTGCCACAAGAATAACTTTCTTGAAACATGATCTGTCACTCCTCTTACCTAATTAAAAGTCTTGAATGGTACCCTCTTCCCTACATGATAAACCTTTCCTTGACTAACTATGGAGTACTCTTCCTAATCTGGCCCTTCCCAACTATAGTGATGACCGCTCCCCTAACTTCCACTATATTCACTATATTTACCCACCCCATCAAGCCCCACGACATGGGCTAATCATGTCATACTTTCATATCAACATGGCTTTGCATACACTGTTGCTTCAGCAGGGAACAGTCATCCTCCCCTTTTCAACTTGTCAAAATCATCTCCGTCTTTAAGACCCAGTTCAAATGTAATTTCTCATGGAATGCTTTTCTTGACTTCTTTCATATGGCACTACATAAACTTCCTCTGTTATACTGTGCTGTCAATTATTTGTTTGTCTATCTATTTCTTCCACTAGTCTGTAAACTCTAAGCTTAGTGACAGGGACAGAACAAATATTCAATAAATGTTTACTGAAGGAATGAATAAACTAGTCCAGCAAGGGAGATTACCTTGGAAAGGTAATTTGCTTTTCTGGGTCTTAAATTGCTATTTGTAAAATTAGAAAATGGCAAAAACAACAATAACAACAAAAAACCAAACCACCACTGTATACACATGAAAGCATTCCTTCAAATAAGAGCTTACCTGGAAGCCTAACACAGATTAAAGCAGAGTGCTGTTTCATGAAAGGGGATGATGACTGGCCTAGCTCCTCTTCCCACTGCCCCAAATCACAGAGCAAGTTGGAAAACTTATGGACTACATGTTTTATGTTTTCTTCCAGTTTTAATATTCTGTGATTCTTTGATGTTATTCAGTATTTCAAAGCAGGGCATACAAGGATTATTAAGTGGAAAAATACCATTGTTCTATTGTCCTTTAGGTATGAAAACATCAATTTAGAACCATATTTTCCCATAGAGAATTATTTTGTAGGTAAATCAAATATCAACTCACTAACTGTGCTACAAAACTGAGTAATAAACAAACTTTAAATACAACCTCCCTTAGTTGAACTCCTGCATTTGAATATACTTATTCCTTGATCTTGTCTTGGTCTTCATTTAGGAGACCATCAGTAAAAGGTCCTCTCTAACACATTCATTTCCAGCAGAGAAAAGAGGGAAAGAAAATAAATACTTCTTAGAAACTTTGCATGTATTTCTTAAATCAATGGTAGGAGGAAGAATCAGGTGGAAATGAGCAAAGACTGTCTGTCATGGGAAGAGAATGGCCTCATGGCTGTCCTAAAATGATAAGCAGTCAACTATTTTTCATTCATTCATTCGATTTTATAAAACTAGATTGGGATAGAGGACAGAGGGAAGACACAGGTAGTGAGGAACAGTCTGGACTTGGAAGAGGCTGTCATATCTTCATGATATAAGAACATGACTTCCACAGTAAGGTAAGGATAAGATGAAGAGATTCTTGGGTAAAGAGCAGATGCCTACCTCAAAATACTGGGGGATTTTTTTTTAATTGGCTATAATTTACATACAATAAAATGTATCCTTTTCAAAACCTTACAGTTTTATGAGTTTTGACAAATGTAATAGTTGTGTAACCACCACCGTAATCAAGATATATATCAATACACCTATACCAATCATTTCATCACCCCCAAAAGTTCCCTTGGACCTCACTATGGTCAACTTCACTCCAATACCTCTACTTAGGAATTTTTGAGTCCAACAGGACTTGTATCAGAGAAACAAAAGATTGAACATCAAAAGAGATTTGGATTAGAGTTTCTTAAACTGGGACATGATATGATTATCTGCTCTTTAGAGCCCAAACTCTGCTCATAGAATGGCTAATCTAACATCAGGCACATGTGTTCAGCTACAGCTCCAGTTCCAACTCTCAGCACAGTATATATAGCTTATTCTTTAATTAATAATAAATGTTCAACTGAATTTGATAAATGTGAGCTTGATAAATATTCCAACATGTATCAGGCACTGTGTTAGATGCTGGCATAAACAAAATCAAACACATCCCCATTCTCATGGAGGTTACAGTTCTAGTGAAGAAGACAGATATTAATCAAATAATCACATATATAACCATTATTACAAACTGTGAGAGCTGCTATAATGGAAGTGCACAAGTATATAAAAAGGTAACCACCTGGTATGAAAGATCAGGGAGGACTTCTATGATGAAGTGATATTTAGCTGAGAGCTGAAGGGTGAGTGGGAATCAACTGGGTGAAAATGAGGTTGAGAGAAACAGAAAAGAATGTTTCAGATAAAAGAAATGACATGTGTAAAGGCCTGGAGTTTACATAAGAGTGAGGTGCTTCTAAAGGTCTTAAAGAAGCAGGCTGGCTAGGAAAGGGTTACATGAAGTTAAAAAAGTAGGTTGAGGCTAGATTAATAAGGGCCATGTAGCAATGTGAAGTTGACTTATATCCTAAAAACAATGGGAAGCTATTTAAACAGGTGGAAAGACAGAATCAGATTAATCTTCTTGAAAAGATTACTCTGGCTGCAATGTATAAGACAGGCTGAAAGTATAGGTAGGAGGGCAAGAATAGAATGAGGATTCAAGTTAGAAGGGTAGTGTAAGAACCCAAATCAACAGATAGTAATCTGGACTAGGGCTATAGAGGAGGAGATAGAAAAGGATAGACTGGGGAGAGATTCATGAGGTTAAAAAAAAAAGAATTTGGTGAGAATGAGTGAGAAAGAAATGAAATAAAAATGAATCCTCATAGGGAACTATATTCAGTATCTTATAGTAACTTATGGTGAAAAAGAATATGAAAATGAATATATGTATGTTCATGTATGACTGAAGCATTATGCTGTACACCAGAAATTGACATGCTGTAAACTGATTATACATACATACATATACACACACACACACACACACATACACACACACACACATGCATACATACATATACATATACAGAAAAAAAGGATTCCTAAGTTTCTGACTTATGGCAGAATGGTGCCATTCACCAAAGGAACTACAGTGGAAGAAGTCAAGTTTATTTCAGTAAATCTTATTGGGTGTCTACCACGCACCAGGCACCGAGGATCCCAATTCAGGATAAACATATAGACAACTCACATATAATGGGATAAGAGTCATGACACAGGTAAGCACAGAGAGAAAGGATGCCCAAGCATCTCTTTTCTACTCTCCTCCCACTATCCTACTGAGTTAATTTTTGTATAGGATGTGAGATACGTCATATTTTTGCATACAGACATCCAACAGACCCAGAATCCTATTTGAAAAAGACAAAATGCTTTCTCCAGTAAATTTCCTTTGCATCTTTGTAAAAATCGGTGAAGTATATTTGTGTGGGTCTATTTCTGATTTCCTATTATGTTCCATTGATATATAGGTCTATATTTTTTGCCAGTACTACATTCCCGATTATTGCAGCTTTATGTTAAGTCTTGAAGTTGGCTGTGTAATTCTGTTCTTCCCCAAAGTTGTCTTGACTATTCTTGTTCCTGTGCATTCCCAGATAAACTGTGGAATCACTTTGTTGATATCTACAACAAATCCTCTTAGGATTCTGACTGGAAATGTAGTGAATCTATAGGTTAATCTGAGCAAGAATTAATACCTTAACAGTGCTGAATCTTCTGATCATGAATCCTGTGTGTATCTCCTTTTATTTAGGTCTTTGGTTTCTTTTATCAGCTTTAAAAGTTTAGCGTACAGATCCTACACGTTAGCTTTACACAAATGAGGGTATTATTTTAAAAAGAACTTTACAAAATCAAATTTCAGTTGTTCATTGCTAGTATATAGAAATGCAATTGAGTTTTGTATATTGACTTTGCATCCTGCAACCTTGCTAATATCATTTTTCAGTTTCAGGACTTTTTTTTTTTTTTTTTTTAGATTTCTGGGCATTTTCTCTATAACCATGTCATCTGAATAGAGACGGTTTTATTTCTTCCTTTCCAATATGTGCATTTAAAATTTTCTCTGTCTCACTGAACCAGATAGGACTCTTGGTATGACGCTGATTAGGAATGGTGAGAAGGACATCCTTGCCTTGTTACTGATCTTAGAGGGAAAGCATTGTCTTTCAGTACTAAGTATGATGCTGGTTTTTCACAGGCAGCCTTGATCAGATTAAGGAATTCTATTATTCTTTATATTCTCTATTCTTCTACTCCTGGATGACTGAATTTTTACTAAGGATGAGTATTGAAAATTTTTCTGCATCTGTTGAGATGATCATGTTGGTCTTTCTCCTTTAGCTTAAGGTGAATTACCATGACTGATTTTTAAATGTTGAACCAGCCATGAACTTCTGGGATAATTCCATTAAGTTGTGCTGTATAACCAGTTTATATATTGGATTTGATCCACAAATATTTTGTTGAGAACTTCTGAGTCTATAATCATGAAGGATATTGATTGCTAGTTTTCTTATTTTGTAATATCTTTGATTTTGGAATAGGGTTTCATAAAATGAGCTGGTAAGTATTTCTTTCTCTTCTATTTTCTGCAAGAGATTGTGTAGAATTAGGATTATTTTTTCCTTGTATGTTGAGTAGAATTCTCCAGTAAAACAATCTGGGTCTGGAGTTTTCTTTATTGGGAGGTTTTAAACTATGGATTTAGTTTCTTTCATAGATATAAAATTATTCTGGCTATTTATATCTTCTTGAATAAATTTTGGTAGTTTATGTCTCACAGAAATGGCCTATCTAATCTAAGTTGTCAAATTGTTTTACTTTATTATCCTTTAAATGTCTGTGGAATCTGTACTGATATCCGTGTTTTCAATCTTGATGTTAATTTGTCTTTTTTTCCCCCTTGGCCAGTTTAGATATTTATCAATTTTACCTTTTCAACTAAATTTTGGCTTCAGTGATTTTCTCTGTTGTTTTTCTGTTTTCAATTTAATTGATTCATGCTCTTATCTTTATTTTTTGCTCTCTTTTTCTTGCTCTGAATTTACTTTGCTCATTTTTAAAATCAGTGGTATGCAACCTATGATCCAAGGGCCAAACCTGGCCTGTGACCTTTTCCCCTATGGTCCTTGAACTAAAAATGGTTTTCATATTTTTTAAAAGGTGTAAACATAAAACGAGAACAAAAAAGGAATAACATGTGCCAGAGACCATATATGGCCTGCGAAGCCTGAAATATTTACTACCTGGACTTTGACAGACAAAGCACTAACCCCTGTTCTAGATCACTGATTTGAAACTTTTCTGCTTTTTCTAATATGATTATTTAATGTTATAAAGTTTAATCTAAGTACTTCTTTAGCAATTTATTGTATCCCACAAATTAAAACATTTTAGATTATAATTTCATTTCCATTCAGTTTAAAATATTTTTTATTTACCTGGAGAGTCCCTCTTTGATCCATGGACTACTTAGAAGTGGCTATTTTATTTCTAAATATTTGGTAATTTTCTAGATATCCTTCTGTTATTACTTTCAAGTTTAATTTTTTTTTATGGTCTGAAATCATACTTTAAAGGATTTCTATTCCTTTAATTTGTTAACATTTGTTTTATGGTCCAAAATATGATCTATCTTGGTGAATGTATCACGTGCATGTGAAAAGAATTTATATCGTACTGTTGTTAGATGAAGTGTTCTACAAATGGTAATTAGGTCAAATTGGTTGACACTATAATTCATGAAAAAAATCAAAAGGATAACCATTCAAAAGCTATGTTTTTTTCCTTTTAATTTTTTGATGTTCTTTTTTTTCTATTTGTGTTTCAGTTTGGGTAATCTCTCTTGATCAACCTTCAAGTTCACCGATTCTTTCCTCAATTGTGTTAAGTGTGCTGATGAGGTCCTTGAAGGCATTCTTCATCTCTGTTAAAGAGTTTCCCATTTTCAGCATTTATATTGAACTCTTTCTTATAATTTTCAACTCTGCTGATATTACCCATCTGGTCTTGCATGTTGTCCACCTTTATCATTAGAATCTTTAACATATTAATCATAGTTATCTTAAGTTCCTTGTCATACTGTTCTAACATGTGTCATAGCTGGGTTTGGTTTTCTTATCTGCTTTGTCTCTTGGCAGTGGGTTGCTTCTTTTTTTTTTTTTTTTCCTTTCTTATAACTTCTGCTGAAAGTCAGACTTTTTGTAGTTTTTGCTCCTGGAAATGGGTGCATCTTTCTTCTAGGCCTTTTGTGTGAAGCTTTAATAGTTAAGAGCTGGGTTGAGTCTAATTTTTTTTGTTGTATAATTACCCACTGTATATCACAGGGTTCAAGTTACTCTATTGATATTTTTTATTTAGAATGGGGGCTGGTTCTCAAGGAGGTATTTTCTCAATGTCTGTGTCACCCTCAGCATTAGGTTTCTCCTTTGTGCTGTGCCTGAGACATTATCTGTCTTAATGTTCTTATAACTCTCCTAACAATATTCCATTATTACTTGTTACCTGATGCTTGTTAGTCTGGTGATGGGGAATGGCAGAGAGTCTTCTCTGTTGTTTTGATTAGGTCTCAGTCTTGTGCAGGCACTGTCTCTCTGGGTCATGGAGATATGACCTTCTCCTGCCCCTCCAGTAGCTGTATTTCTGGACTCAGCACATATTCCTGTCCCTGCTCCCAGACTGAGCAGAGTTGTTTTCCCATGCCCTCACTCCCACCTTGTGCCCTTACATTGGCTGCAATAGGGTTTCCTTGGTTGCCTTTTTTACTATGTAAATTAATCCTTTTTTTTTTTTTCCAGTAGGAGAGAGAGAGAAAAAGGGCCAGATGGAGTTTAGTGCCCCTGCCACTGATATTCCCCTCCTCTAGGCCTGCACCTTGAAGGATGCTTTCTCAGGACACTTGCCAATATCTTTTTGGGGCAGGAGGGCCTTCCTGGTGGGGTGTGTGAAGAGAGAGCCTGAAAGAGTGTACAAAATCCACATATATCTAAGGTTGTCAGGGGCTCCACCTTCTCTTGTCAGCACATACCGGACCTCCATCAATTCTTTAAACTATTCTAGCCCAATCATTTTTAATGGTGTTTGCTGCGCCTGACTCAAGTAAAAAAAGTACTTGTGTTTCTTCTCTCCTAGTAGGCATCTATCTCTTCGTAGATTTTAGGCTATTTGGTTGCTCTGTAACATCAGCTCTCTGAAAGGTTCAAGAAAAGTCCTAAACTTGCAGTTTGTCCAGCTTTTTTGCTGTTGTAAGGGTGGGAGTGATGTGCCTTCCTGCTTTCTACAGTCCCAAACAAAAACTAGAAGCCTACTGTTTATAGTCCTAGAATTTGAGTCAAAATGGTCTCAGAGGCCATCTGCTTCATTAATTTATTTTACAAATGAGAAGACTGAAATTCAGAAAGAAAACAAATGACTTCTTTGGATATTTAGTGACAGAGTCAGGGCAATTTTACTTATTTACACAGTGATTCATTACATACAGTATTTGGAGTGATATATAGGAAGGCCAGACGCTAAAAAAGTTAGAGGAGAATTAAAATAAAACATGAAGATCAGGTATAACAAAAGTTGAATAAGAGTGTATAGACGGGGGTGGGGTGAGGGAGGAGAATAATCAAAATTCATAAAAGCAGACTATAAGGTTTCACACAATGGTATAGGTGAGCCATAAGTTGGTGCCAAACTTCCAGATGTCCAAAATGAAAAAGTAAAGATTATTTTATAGTCTTTATTATCTATTAGAGAAATATATATGCATGTCTTAAGCAAATAGAATCATATCCTAGTGCTAAATTTTAAAATAAATTTTACCTACGTGGTTGGTTTCATATAGGGACCAGTAAGATTTATGATGGGATAATGATCTCAACAGCATCCCTGAAGCAAATAAAAGTTTTATACAAATGTTGAAGTTAGACCTTATATAGAAGTGTTTAGTCTTCAAGTCTAAACCAATTTTTACTCACTATGCACTTTATTCCACAGAAATTCACTAGGATAGTCTGCTATTATACAAACTATTAATGATCACTAGTGACTCAGTTAACATCAAAATAGGTTATGCCCTAGGTTACAAAATTCTTTCAAATTAGAAGGGTCCTCATAACCTTATCTCATCATCTCATTTTAGTTACAAAATAGATCATGACAAACACTTCCTTGTGAAAAATATAAATATAGGAAAGGTCAATTCCTACCTGGTTTAAAAAGAAGTTTTTAAAAACTCAGCTAAGCTGAGAAGATATTTTCTCTTTAGGATACTACTGATGTCAAAAAGGAAACTATAAATATTTTAAGATAATTCCTAGGAATAAAAAACAAAGAAAAGAAAAACAAAAGCGTAAGTCTTCCTGCCCTGTCAACAATTTACTGGAGTGAAAAAGACTCAAAATCTAGATGGAAATATTGGAAGAAATCACCAGGAAAAAGAAAATGTAGAATCACTTTAGGAATAAGATTTCTTACAATTGCTCAAACTATATAACTTCACAGCTCCAAGTTTCAAGCCTATGATACACTTTTATTTTATTTTATATATACGAAATTAATTTAAAATTACTAATTACCCACTGAAGGTAGAGTGAGTAGAAAAGACCCAGAGCAGGACGTAACACAAATCTACATATACCAAAACACTTATAGGGACTCCAGTTGAACATGACTGTAACTATAAATTAAAAAAAAAAAAAAGCTTCTAAAATGATAGTCTGAGTCTCACTTTAAGAAGAGTCCTGACAGCCTCTGAAAAAACACATGATTAGGTTTTGGATACTGTTCAAAATGTGTTTGCTGAAAGTGCTGGGAAGACCACCTCTTTATAACACAATCTTACCTAAAATGGATCCTGCATTATGGACCCAGGAGACAGAATTAAAGAGAGAGTCTCTCTCTTTCTCTCTCTAACAAAAGAAAAAGAAAAAGAAAAAAAAAAAGGTGGGGGAGTTTTGACTAAAATGAAATTTTATATAAATATGCAGATATGTTATATACAGGTATCTATTACAAATATGAACACCCAGTTAATATTCTTGGGCATCCTGACAAGGAGAAATTAATTTCACTTCTCATTTGGCATTAGCTAACTCATGTTTGAAAAAAGTAAACATTTATTAATAATCCTCATATGAGAAAATACTTAAATTGAAGAGAAAGAATGTTATTTGGGATCTATAATCCTGCAGCCTTTCAGCTGGAATGCTAGTTGATCTTAATGAGAGAAATCATTTGGTTCAAGAATCAACTAAACAGAAATTAAAATGAACATAAATGCACAAGAACAAAATTAACTGTATGTGGCAAATGCATGCCTCATAGCACCTGTCCTCACATGTAGAAAAGAACATCAGCCTTTGACTGATTATTTCTTTTTGACATGATTTATCACCTGGTATTCTTTAAACTTGATAAAGCAAATTAATCTTTGATTGCAGGCGGCACTGGAGGTTGCCATTAGTCATGTAGTTTGGTGAGGTTCCTTGTGTTTCATTTACCAGGCACACAGAAAGAGAGCCCAGAAGCAATTGCCTCAGCTTTGACTTCTTTCCCAATCCACCCAGGAGAAATGATCAAAGAATTCAATATACGGTATTTTAAATTACTTCTATAGAACTGACCAACAAGGGGAAAACAGAATTTTCTCTTTATCTTATTTTTATAATTATTTTTTAACCAAGGACAAAGGAACATTTACAATTTGTGATTTTAACATTAACAACTCAAATTAGACTTTTGTTTCTTTGTTTATTGTGGGGACAAGGGGTAGGGTAGGGAGGGAGTAATTAAGAATTACAGTTTTAAAAACCAGAATTTTAAGAAAGAAAAAACATTTAGGAGTCTACTATACAGGAATACAGAAAGAGCAGACAGATATTCAATGTCTATTATTGAATTGAATACATATTCAATTCAATGAAAAGATTCTTATATCAAAACCATCACTCCCATCCTTTACTGAAAAAGAAGTATCTTCTAAATTAGTAAACAATCCATCCTAAATATTATCCAATTTTCGCTTTTAAAAAAATCAGTACACAGTGATAGGAAACCTGTCATGACTTTTAAAGCTTATTATTTTGAGTTTATTATTTTATAATTTAACATTCAAAGAGCACTACATTGGCCTCATACTCACCATTATTCATCCTAGTATCTCAGTGCGCAGAAGAAAGAGATTTATCTGATGAGATAACTACCAGGGAATATTGTCTGACTTAGAACTTTTCGGCTTTCTGCTTTTGGTCCTTTACTTAACTGACAGTGCCTATCAGACACATCTTTTACAATTTCAAAAACACAGATTCTTCTATTATACTAACATTAACAAGTCAACAACTCATATATAATCTGATAATTTCAACAGCAGATTTATTCAATCTAGCCTTAAGTGTAGGATTGAAAATTTGATCCTCAAAAGGTGACCATCTATTACGTTAAATATTAAATCTTCTAAAATTACAGGAAAAACAATTTGAATAGACTGCCAGAGAACTTAGGAACGGCCCAATATTTACGACGGCCTCAATTTCCAATTAGTCTGCAGGGAAGATATTTCTATACCTAAAGGGGAGGAAAGGTTCTCTGTTTAGCCTAAACTCACCTTTTAAAAATCATTATTCTTTTAGAAAGGAATCTAAAGAATACATGAAAATTATTAAAAATATCAAATTCCATTAAAAATTTATGCAATGTCTTTATTTTACAAAAATAACATTCTATTAAAATCAACTGACTGAAGTAGGCCTAACATCAATGTTTCAGGAATTTAATTTTAAGTGACACCATTTGTTCAAAAAACAAAATTCTGCAAATGATCTAAATGTGTAAATAAAGGCATTATGTGTATAGATGCTTAAAAGACCCTTTTCTTAAGTGAACTGTAAGCACATTGTTAAAGCACTGCAGTGCATGGGAACAAGCTCCAGGACAATGATGTTCTTTTAAAAAAAGAACTGCTAATGTTCTTATTCTGATGTTTGTTGAATCACAGTCCAACTAGATTCCTGGTCATGCACTTAAGCACAAACTATTAAATACAATAACTAGGTTTCTGTCAATTTTCTTACCATCTGTATATGAACTAAAGATTTGGGGTAGCCTATGCGCACAGATCTTTTAAAGCATTTATGAAAATAGTGTCACAAAATCTAATTTCCTAAAAACAATACTGTTTCCTCTTAGTACATTTGAAAGTTTGCTGGAACTATCGTTTTGTATGTAAATTGTAAAGAGTTAGGAATAAATTTCTGCAAGTGATTAAATTAAGATGCATGAATTGGGCAGGTACTGTTTCTAATTACAAACTTTAAAAAGCTAGTAGGATTAATTAACTATAATATTCACAATAATCAGAGTTATGAAAAATATGTATCTCCTTACAGCAAACATTGTCAGATATAAATAAAAATATATATGTAACTTTGCATTAACTTTCAAAAAATGTATGTAATTCCACATCATTTCCACATTTTTGCTTAATTTATTAAAAGGCAAAACTGATTCATTTAGTGAACAACTTAGAAACATTTTCTTCTAGAGTCATTACGAATATTACAGTTTAGAAAATCAGAGTACATGAGAGAGTTGAAAAACTGTCAGAATAGAGTGATTGAAAGAAATTCAAATACACTACGTTAAAACAAATTTTAGTCTTGTCCTGCATATAACTCAAAGAAAGAAAAAGATACAACTTGCCCTGTAACAAAGATTTAAGCCTGCTTGCTTTATCTCTCTCCCGTTCTTTCTTTGGAATAAAAAGTGACAATTGAGAGTGATGATTAAAAGTATCTTTCCCTTTTCATTATCTCTAGTTGTAACCTCTATGCTTATTTAAAGCAAGTTCACATGTAAGAACTTACTATATATATATGAATATACACTTACTGCTTGGCTCCATTGAGAAACTATAAATTTCATCTATTGAACATTAGCAAAAAATTACACGTGTTTATCATCTGGATTATTCTCAGATTAATAGAGATAAATGACAAAACATAATCAGTAGCAGCTCTGCAACTTAATCATTGCATCTGAGCTATAGGAAGCACTTAATTACTCTCATTTACTAGGTTCAATCTAATGAGAAAGCATTAGCCAAATGAAAAGAATGCAGTACAAACAAACAAAATAGTTATACCATCATTAAAAAGAAACTCTGACAGTGCAGGTGACAGCATAGGCAGGATAAATTACCATAATGTTCTAAATGCTGAGCTGTCAGCATGCTAATGCCATGATCAGATACCCTGGGAATCTCAGCACTATAGTTGTCAGAAACAGGTATCATAAATCACCCTTCTCTACTGTACGGCTCATTATCACAGCTATAGTATACATGTTTTTCAGCATACTTCAGTACAAATTTGAAGGCAACACTTATTCTTATGAGTGGGTCTGTTTACTCTTGCAGACAATTCTTACCTAATAAATGGATATTTTATTTTGCAATAATTATGGGGTCTTAGAACATGATAGGTCTCTGGTTTTTGATTCATAAACCATTTGAATGAACAGACTGCAAAAACAGCACATTTCCCAGATAGTATATGTACAATATAGTAGCAGCGAGCTTGACAAATTAACATTATTCCATTTAAAGAAATATCATTATTTGGAAGCCAGTCTTGGATCTGGCTTGGAGAACAGCAGTAGTAAATACAAATTAGAATCACTACAAATGCCCAGCAACGTTTAATAAAGTCATCTAGAAAATGAAAAGGCAATCTACAGAATGGGAGAAAATATATCTGATAAGGGGTTAATATCCAGTATATATAAAGAAGCCACACAACTCAGTAGAAAAGAAAACCGAACAATCCGATTAAAAAATGGCAGAGGCTCCAAATAGACATTTTCCCAAAGAAGACATAAAAATGTCCAACAGGTACGTGAAAATGTACTCCACATCACTAGTCATCAGGGAAATGCAAATCAAAACCACACTGAGGAATCACTTTATACCTATCAGGATCACTCTTATCAAATAGACAAGAGGAGTGAGACTGCCAAGATGGCAGAGTACAAGGACGAGCTCAGCTTCTCCCACAATTACACTAAAACTACACCTACATATGAAACAAGTCATATAGAATACCTACAGAACTTTGGCAGAATAGCTCTTAGTTCAGAAATATAAGAAGAATCCTCAAAATAAGGGTAGAAAAAAAACAAGAAAGAAAGAAAAAAGGAAATCAGCACAGGACATGTCCCCTAGGGAGGCAATGGCAAAGGAGGAAAAGCATCCTCACCCTGAGGATCTCCATCTCCAGTAGGGAGGCCAGAGGGGACAAAAAAGAGCTTCAGAGGCCTGGAGGAAAAGCCAGTAGCTGTTTGGCAGACAGAACTGAGAGAAATCATAATAGAGGGTCCCTGTGATCCCTAGCCCGAGACACAAGCCAGAGGGGGCCGCCAGGATTGGCTGCTGGAGCTAGGGCTTCCACCAACGAACCAAAGCAGAGAACTGGGGCTGACTGCACAGAGGTAGCCTCAGGCAGCTAGAGTGTGGTGCAGGCTGAGGCTGGGAGAGTGTGCAGATCAGCCTGGGTCCCTCCACAGAGAGCACCACTGCTGGAGAGTGTGGGAGGAGGGGCACAACTCAGCCAGGCCACAGCAGCCATCCCCACTAGCCCCAAGGGCATTGCTCGGCACCACTGTTGGCAAGCATTCTCCTAAGAAGAGAGACAGGGTTCAGACACCGTCATATTACTGGCTTGCTCTACAGGGGTACAATCACTGGTGCACTGCTGCTGGGCAGAGGCAGGGCTGAAACCTGAATTCATACCCAGGGGTCTTGCAACTTTGCAGGTGGGACTGAGATTTGATTCTAGCCCCAGGCGGCAGTGACAGATCTGTGACACTGGTGTTTTTGTGGACCTGTGCCTCTGAGACAAAAGAGAAGAGTTCTGGCACACAGCAGAGGCAGATTTGATATTATCAGCCGGCCTTCTTACTGTACACAGATGCGAGGTCGGGGTCTGGGTTGAGCCTGTGGCCCATGGTGAATCCGGATGTGTGACTGCATGCACACCATGTGGGCCCTAGTGCCAGAAGTCAGCAGATCTGCACTGGTGGCTCTAATGGGAGGGAACATGGGGGACACCAGGGCTGGTTGCTGACATTCTGGTGGCTGAGGCAGGGACAAGGGTAGCATCAACAAAGTGTACCTTGTAAGACCACATAACAAGCAATAGACAACACCACAGAAGGCAGTTTCCAATGGACATCTCCTGTAGAGGAATACTCAATGGCTCCTTTTCCAGTGGAAGTGCTCCAATCTCACCTACCACACACTGCAGCTCAGAAACAGGTCTAGAAGCCTCTATTCCAACAACAGGGGAGCAGACCCAGCACCTGTCAGGGCTGTGACAACCACAGAGCAAAGAGGAGGCACTTCACAACAACCACAGTAAGCTCTGGTCACCACAACACCAAGCACACCCCTAATCAAGGGGATAACAGCCAGCATACATAGGGGGAAAGACAAGGCAACCATCCACACTACAAAGAGCCCTTGTGACAAAATTATTAGATGTGCAGTATACACAAGGACACTCCCACTTTAAAAAAAAAAAAACAGGCCTTCAAGACCAGAGTAGATAACTGTTATTCATAAATTCACAAAGTCAGAGAAATATAAATAAAGTGAAGAAGCAGGGCAATCACTTCAATTAAAAGAACAAGAGAAGTCCCCTGATAGAATGAACAATGAAATAGACCTTGACAGTCAATTAGATCCTGACTTCAAAAAGGAGATGATAAAAGCATTGAAGGAAATGAGAGCCTATCAACAGAAATGCAGAATACTATAAAAACGAAATAGAAACTATAAAGGGGAGCCTATTAAAAGAAGAAAATTCAATTGCTGAAATAAAAGCCAAGCTAAAGGCAGTCAAAAGCAGACTAAATAAAGCAGCAGAACAAGTAAGTAATTTAGAAGACAAGATAATAGAAATCTCCTAATCAGAACAGCAGACAGAAAAGCAAATGAAAACCAAGGAAAGCAATCTATGTGGACCTATGGGATAACATAAAGCATGCCAATCTACGAATAATAGGGGTCCCAGAAGTAGAAGAAAGAGAAAAGGGGATTGAAAAGGCATTTGAAGAAATCAGGACTGAAAATTTCCCAAACTTAAAGAAGGAATCAGATACCCATATACAGGAAGCACAGAGGGTCCCAAACAAGATGAACTCAAACAGATCTACACCACGACATACTATAATTAAGAGGCCAAAGTTAAGAAAAGATTCTAAAGGCAGCAAGAGAAAAACAAAGAGTTAGTTACAAGGAAACCCCAATATGGCTTTCAGTTGATTTCTCTACATAAACACTGCTGGCCAGAAGGGAGTGTCAAGATATATTCAAAGTCTTGAATAAAAAAAAAATCTGCAACCTTGGATACTCTACCCAGCAAAACTATCCTATAGAAGAGAAGGAGAGATAAAGAATTTCACAGACAAGCAAAAACTAAAAGAATTCAGCAATACTAAACCTATCCTAAAAGAAACACTGAAAGGCCTTCTCTAAACAGAAAGGAAGCAGGAAGCTACAGAAAAGAGAAAGTCATAACTGGAAATTAAAAAACTGTAATGAGCTGCAAGAGAATAAACACGAAGATGTAAGAGACAACATCAAAATCATAAAATGTGAGACAAGAGAGTGAGAAAATGTGATTTTTTTTTTACATTCTTTTTAGGATATGTTTGAGTCTATATGACTACCAGTCTAAAGCAAACAGATACAGTAATGGGAAAACATCCTTGAAAAAACAGGGTAACCACAGATCAAAAACATACAATTGAGTCACAAAAACCAAAAAGAAAACAAGCTAATACAAAAGAAAATTACCAAACAACAAAAAGAACAACAAAAAGAAAGGAACAAAGAAGAAATACCAAATCAACTGGAAAACAAAGTTTAAAATGGCAATAAACAGACATCTGTCAATACTTACAGTAAATGTCAATGGACTAAATGCTCCAATCAAAAGATATGGAATGGGAGACTGGATAATAAAACAAAAGCCTACAATATGCTGCCTATAAGAGACCCACTTTAGGGTGAAGGAAACATACAGATTGAAAGTGAGAGGATGGAAAAAGACATTTCATGCAAATGGAAATGACACCAAAGCGGGGATAGCAATACTCTATTAGACAAAGTAGACTTTAAAACAAAGGTCATAAAGAAGGAAACCATATAATGACCAAAGGAGCAATACAAGAAGAGGGTATTACACTTGTTAACACCCAATTTAGGTGTGCCTAAATATGTAACACACATACTAACAGACATTGATGGGAACACAGTAACAGTAGGAGACGTTAATATCCCACTAACATCATTGGACAGATATTCCAGACAGAATATCAATAAGGCAATGGAAATACTAAATGACACAACAGAACAGCTGGATTTGGTTGTTATTTTTAGGACACTACATACCCCCCGAAATGAAATACACATTCTTTTCCAGGGCACATGTAACATTCTCTAGGATAGACCACATACTCAGACACAAAAGAAGCCTCAACAAATTTAAGAGGATAGAAATTATTTCAAGCATCTTTTCTGACCACAATGGCATGAAACTAGAAATCAACCACAGGAAAAAAAAAATTGAGAAAAAAATGACCACATGAGACTAAACAATATGCTACTAAAAAATCAATGGGTCTTGCCACAGTATTACTGAAGAAAAAGAAAGAGGCTGGAGGAATAACTCTCCCAGACTTCAGACAATACTATAGAGCTACAGTCATCAAGACAGCATGGTATTGGTACCAAAACAGACATATAGACCAATGGAACAGAATAGAGAGCCCAGAAATGAACCCACAAACTTTTGGTCAACTAATCTTCAACAAAGGAGGGAAGAATATACAATGGAATAAAGACAGTCTCTTCAGCAAACGGTGTTGGGAAAACTGGACAGCAGCATGTAAAGCAATGAAGTTAGAACACTCCCTTACACCATACACAAAAATCAACTCAAAATGGATCAAAGACTTAAACATAAGACAAGATACAATAAACATCCTAGAAGAAAATATGGGCAAAACATTATTTGACATACATCTCAAAAATGTTCTCCTAGGACAGTCTACCCAAGCAATAGAAATAAAAGCAAGAGTAAACAAATGGGACCTAATTAAACATACAAGCTTCTGCACAGCAAAGGAAACCATAAGTCAAACAAAAAGACAACCTAAGGAATGGGAGAAAATTTTTGCAAATGAAAACGACAAAGGTTTTATCTCCAGAATAGATAAGCTGCTCATATGACTTAATAAGAAACAAACAACCCAATCCAAAAATGAGCCAAAGACCTAAACAAGCAATTCTCCAAGGAAGAAATACAAATGGTCAATAGGCACATGAAAAAATGTTCAATATCACTAATTATCAGAGAAATGCAAATCAAAACTATGATGAGATATCACCTCACACCAGTCAGAATGGCCATCATTCAAAAATCCACAAACGACAAATGCTGGAGAGGCTGTGGAGAAAAGGGCACCCTCCTACACTGCTGGTGGGAATGCAGTTTGGTGCAGCCACTGTGGAAAACAGTATGGACATTCCTCAAAAGACTAGGAATAAACTTCCCATATGACCCAGGAATCCCGCTCCTGGGCATATACCCAGAAGGAACCCAACTTCAAAATGACACCTGCACCCCAATGTTCATAGCAGCACTATTTACAATAGCCAAGACATGGAAACAGCCTAAATATCCATCAGCAGATGACTGGATAAAGAAGATGTGGTATATTTTACAATGGAATACTATTCAGCCATAAAAACCAACAACATAATGCCATTTGCAGCAACATGGATGTTCCTGGAGAATGTCATTCTGAGTGAAGTAAGCCAGAAGGAGAAAGAAAAAGACCATATGAGATCGCTCATATGTGGAATCTGAAAAAAAAAAAAATACAAAACAGAAACAGACTCATAGACGTAGAATACAAACTTGTGGTTGTGGTTGCCAACGGGGTAGGGGGTGGGAAGGGACAGACTGGGATTTCAAAATGTAGAATAGATAAGACACAACATTGTAAAATGATTATAACTCAATAAAAAATATTAAAAAAAAAGAGATCTGAATGCTAAAAAAAAAAAAAATCATGGGTCAACAATGAAATCAAAGAGGAGGTTAAAATCAAAGAGGAAATTAAAAAATACCTTGAGACAAATGACAATGAAAACACAATCACACAAAACCTATGGGATACAGCAAAGCAGTCTTAAGAGGGAAGTACATAGTGATACAGGCCTTCCTCAAAAAAACAAAAACAAAATAACCCTCCACAAACAAACAAACAAAAAACAAGAAGAAGCTCAAATAAACAACTTAATCTACCACCTAAAAGGATTAGAAAAAGAAGAAAACACAAAACCTAAAGTCAGCAGGAAAGAAATAACGAAGATCAGGAGGAAGTAAATAAAATAGAGATTTTTTTTAAAAAGCAGAAAAATCAATCAAACCAAGAGCTAGTTTTTTGAAAGAGTAAACAAAATTGATAAACCTCTGGCTAGGCTCACCAGGAAGAAAAGAGAGAAGACACAAATAAACAAAATAAGAAAGGAAAATGGAAAAATCACGACCAACACCACAGCAATAATAAAAAAAAAAACCATAAGAGAATACTATAAACAACTGTATGACAACAAAGTGAACAACTCAGAAGAAACAGACAAGTTTCTAGAAACATACAGTTCACCAAACCTGAATCAAGAAGAAACAGATAATTTTAACAGACTGATCACTAGAAGTGAAGTAGAATCAGCAATAAAAAATAAAGTTCCCGGTGAGCAAAGATCCATGACCAGATGGCCTCACCAGAGAATTCTACCAAACATACAAAAAAGAACTTATACTAATCCTTCTCAAACTCTCCTAAAAGACCAAAGAGGAGGGAATACTCCCAGAAGGAATACGCCCAAACTTATTCTATGAAGCCACCATCACCATGATACCAAAACCAGACAAAGACACTACCAAAAAAGAAAATTAAAGGCCAATATCGTTGATGAACATAGATGGAAAACTCCTCAACAAAATACTAGCAAACAGAATTCAACAACACATAAAAAAGATCATACACCATGATCAAGTTGGATTCATCCCAGGGACACAAGGATGGTTCAACACACACAAATCAATCGACATGATATACCACACCAACAAAAGAAAGGACAAAAAACACATGATCATCTCAGTAGATGCAGAAAAAGCATCTGATAAAATTCAACACCCATTTATGATAAAAACTCTTACCAAAGTGGGTAAAGAGGGAACAAATCTCAATATAATGAGTTATTTATGACAAACCCACAGTCAACATAATACTAAACAATGTAGAGTTGAAAGCCTTCCCACTAAAATCTGGAACAAGACAAGGATGGCCACTCTAATCACTTCTATTCAACATAGTATTAGAAGTCTAGGCCATAGCAATCAGACAAAAAAAAAAAAAAAAAAAAAAAAAAAAAAAAAAAAAAGGATCCAAATTGGAAGAGAAGAGGTATAATTGTCACTTTATGTGGATGACATGATACTATATACAGAAAACCCTAAAGGCTCCATACTAAAACTACTAGAGCTGATAAAAGAATTCAGCATAGCATATAAGATTAACATACAGAAATTAGTTGCATTTCTTACACTAACAATTAAATATCGGAAAAGGACAGTAAAAAAGTTTCTTCTAAAATCACATCCCCAAAAAACCCAAAATACTTAGAACTGCAAAACATTTATGATTAAAAAAATTACGGATGACTTAAAGAAATGGAAGGATGTCCTATGTTCTTGGATTGGAAGAATTAATATTGTTAAAATTGCCATACTATCCAAAGCAATCTACAGATTTAATGAGATCCCTATCAAATTACCTAGGACATTTTATATGGAATCACAAAAGACCCAGAACTGCCAAAGCAATACTGAAGAAAAAGAATCAAGCTGGAGGAATGACCCTCCCAGACTTCAGACAATGCTACAGAGCTACAGTAATGAAAACAGCATAGTATTGGCATAAAAACAGACACATGGATCAATGGAACAGAATGGAGAGCCCAGAAATAAACCCACACACCCATGGTCAATTAATCTTTGACAAAGGAGGCAAGAATATACAATGGAGAAAAGACAGTTCCTTCAGCAAATGGTGTTGGGAAAACTGGACAGTCATATGTAAATCAATGAAGTTAGAACACTCCCTCACATCACACACAAAAATAAACTCAGAATGGCTTAAAGATTTAAACATAAGAAAAGATACTATAACCTCCTAGAAGAAAACAAAGGCAAAACATTTTCTGACATAAATCACAGCAATGTTCTCCTAGAGCGATCTAAGCAGGCAATAGAAATAAAAGCAAATTAACACACGAGACCTATGTAAACTTACAAGCTTTTGCACAGCAAAGGAAACCATAAACAAAACAAAAAGACAACCTAAGGAATGGGAGAAAATATTTGCAAATAATGGGACTGACAAGGTCTTAATCTCCAGAATATGTAAGCAGCTCATACAGCTTAATAACAAAAAAAAACAAACCACCCAATCCAGAAGTGGGCAGAAGATCTAAACAAGCAATTCTCCAATAAAGACATACAAATGGTCAATAGGCACATAAAAAAATGCTCATTAGTATTGCTAATTATCAGAGAAATGCAAATCAAAACTACAATGAGGTATCACCTCATGCCAATCAGAATGACTATCATTCAAAAGTTCACAAATGATAGATGCTGGAGAGGGTGTGGAGAAAAGGGAACCCTCCTACACTGTTGGTGGGAATGTAGTATGGTGCAGCCATTATGGAAAACAGTATGCAGATTCCTCAAAAAACTAAAAATAGACTTACCATATGATCCAGCAATCCCACTCCTGGGCATACATCTGGAGGGAACTCTAATTTGAAAAGATACATACACCCCAAAGTTCATAGCAGCAGTGTTATAATAGCCAAGATATGGTACAACCTAAATGTCCTTCGACAGATAACTAGATAAAGAAGCTGTGGTGTATTTATACAATGGAATACTACTCAGCCATAAAAAGAATAAAATAATGCCATTTACAACAACATGGATGGACCCAGAGATTATCATATTAAGTGAAATAAATCAGACAGGGAAAGACAAATATTATATAATATCACTGATATGTGGAATCTAAAAAACAATGATAGAAATCTCAATTACAAACCAAAAATAGACTCATGGACATAGAAAACAAACTATGGTTACCAAAAGAGAAAGGGTGGAGGAAGGGTAAATTAGGAGTTTGGGATTAACAGATACACATTACTGTATATAAAACAGATGAACAACAAGGACCTACTGCATAGCACAGGGAACTATATTCAATATCTTATAATAACCTATAATGAAAAAGAGTATGAAAACAAATATATGTATGTATATATATGACTGAAGTATTATGCTCTACACTAGAAACTGACACAATTAGAAAGAACAGACAAAAAATAGTAAGTATTGGTGAGGATGTGGAAAAAAGGAGCACTGTTGGGTTTTTTGTGCTCTGTTGGTGGGAATGTAAATTGGTGTAGCCACTATGGAAAATGGTATGGTAGTATGCTCCCCACCCCAAATTAAAAATAGAACAACCATATGACCTATCAATTCTACTTCTGGGTATCTATCTGAAGAAAACAAAAACACTAACTTGAAAAGATATATGCACCCCAATGTTCATTGTAGCAGTATTTATAATAGCTAAGACATGGAAACAACCTATGTGTTCATAAACAGATGAATGGATAAAGAAAATGTACATACACACAATGGAATATTGTTCAGCCATACAAAAGAGAGAAATCCTGCCACATGCTGCAACACAGATGGACCTTAAGGGCACTATGCTAAGTGAAATCAGACAGAAAAAGACAAATACCGTATGATCAATATGATCCAATATATGTGGAATCTAAAACAAAAAACCCCCCAAACTCATAGATACAGAGAAGAGACTGGTGGTTGACAAAGGTGGGGGATAGGATGAGGGGTGTAAAATGGGTGAAGGTGATCAAGGGAAAAAAGGACATAATTTTATTATTTTGATGCAAATGTTTTACAGGAAAAAAAGACCTAATATTTTTTGAGAGCTTATTATAAGTAATCTCCTTTAAGCCTTATAATATCCTCGTGAATTAAGTATTATTATTCTAACTTTAGAGACAAGAAAGCTGAGAGAGGGTCTAAGAGTTTGAGAAATTTGTCCAAAAGTCACTAAGTGGTAGAACCATGTTTGAACCCAAGACTGTACAACTGAAAATTGGAGGATTTTGGAGATAGAAGTCCAAAAACATATGAAACAGTACAGATTTCTCAAAAAAGTTACATGAATAAAAACATGTATATTGTATCCCTGGTATACAATGGTATCAAACTGCTAATTTCCATTCACCAAAAGAAATGGCTAGCAGGGAAATTAGCTTTCTATCTTCACAACACAATTTTTAATACAAATGCGCCAAGGTAACAGTTGCTTCTGATGATGTATCTGTATTCCCAAATGGGTTCTCACTAAAAAGCACAAGATACGTTTAAGAGACAAATGATGTTTCTACACAAACAAAAAAAGCATTTTAAAGTATTTTGATTGAGCATAAAAACATAAGGAAAAGAAATATATTCAGGAAGAAAAGCACAATTTCCAAAGAAAATGAAAGCTATGAATGACATTTTCTTATAATCTGTTTGCAGGTTCTCTTGTGCTTATTCCAAGAAGGGAATAATGTTTCTTATTGGCTTCTTGTGTTCTGGTAGGAGACAAGTGAAGGAGGAGCAGAGTGTTACAAGAATTGTTGTTTTAATGCTCTTGAGCAAAGTGAAATTTAATTACATGTTGAAACCTCAGTCAGTTTTACTTCAACGATGATATAGTTCTACTACATTGTAACCAGAATACTTATTAATGTGATTTTAGAGGCAGAGGTTATAGCTCAAGTGATAGAGCGCATGTTTAGTGTACATAAGGTCCTGGGTTCAATCCCCAGTACCTCCATTAAAAAAAATAAATAATGTGATTTTAAGTCCTTTCCTGATTTAGATACACACCACAGCCAATGATTCTTCTTTTAAAAAGTAGAGCTCTGACACTAAATACATTTTCTTCCTAATGTTCATTTTCCCCCCTTAAATGGCATAAAATAGTTTCATTATTTTTTGTAGAAGTTGATTTTTTTCAGAGGCTCCATCTAATTCTATCCATATGATTCTGAAACATAATAATATGACTTACTTGAAGGGGCCTACTCTGACTCAAGCACTTTATACATTATAAGGAAAAAAACCCCTACACATCCAGATGGTGGATCTGAACCCAGGTCAGTTTGGAATAAAATTTGTATGATACTATTCTCTGTACAATACTGCCTTCTGCCATGTGTATGAACTTTTCTAGACTGCCATGGGGAGAAAACTCTCTAACTCTCATACTCACTTATTTCTGACAGAATTTTAATTTTACAGAATTGCTAACTGGAAATGATAACTGGTGGCTACCAGCTAACCCAGCATGACTGAAATGCTTTAGAATTAGGGAGAAGAATTCTGCAGGTGCTAAAGCTGAAAGCTTTGGCCTAGGCACAGAAACACGGCTCTGCATCACCTCCCCTGAACCCTAGATGGTGCTATGGGCTTAACTGCAGCGCCAGACTGAAGTGACCGGTGGAGATGTGGAGGCTGACGTCGAAGCAAAATGCTCCACGAGGTTAGAAGCCCACACAGCTTTCCTTAATTATGACCCAGCTATGTGAGTCAGGCACAAGCAGAGCTGTATCTCATTTTTTGCAAGACGTATGTGGCAACAGAACTGTTATGAATTGATTCCTACTGATCTACACTGTAATTTCAGACATGAGATTGACAAAACTGCATTTTCATTTTGATTACTTTTCAGAAACAAGGACTGCTAGGCTTGTAGCTTTACAGTTTCTCCACTCATTCCTCCCTCTTCTCTCTTTCTCATCACCACGTGGTCAGTAAAAAAACAAAACAAAACAAAAAAACCCTCCAAACTCCATGACACAGGACAGGCTTTGTGTAGGAGAACAGGGAGAGAGAGACAGAGACACCTGTTTTTGAGACCTCATCCACTAGTGTAAGAATGTAAGCTCTTCAAACTAGATTATGAACTCACTGAGGGTAGGGCAAGACTAATTAATATAAAGACTCAATACATATCTGTTGAAAGAATAAGTTAGTAAATATGATATTCATTATTATGAGTTTAGGGGGCAGAGTTTTCATCATTGCAATTTACTTTCAAAGTTTTTCTTCAAATTCACAGGCTAGTTAGTGACAGTCCACTCTGGCCGTTACACTAGTCTTATCAACTTTATCATTCTCATGCATCACAAGTCTCCCCCTCCTTCCAGCTTCCATTATCATTTTGATAAACATCAAGTTCTCAAGTCATCTCAGATACAAAGGCTGTCTTAGTAGAAGGGAATGGGGGAGAACTTACCCTTCCTCCAAAGTGGAAGGGGAAGTTGAACATTATCTTTATTAGTCAAGATTTTATTGAGCAAATAGCTTTTTAATTACAGCAGTTATCTTTAAATTGTAATAGATAATTTGAAATACATTAAAATAGTAACACTCCCTTGATTTGGATTGGCAACTAATACTTCCGGTTTTATTTGATTAACAAACACTCCATTAAGTTTTTCCAAAATAAGTGAAACTCTGTCACTCATTCTTTTCAAAATATCATTTGATTTGAGTGACATATTAAAAAAGTATGACACAAAAAACTTAACTACACGATTGCACCGGACCTTTAATTTCTTAAACTCACGTTTAAAGCTATAATGATCTGCTATGCATGAGTCTTTTCTATTACAATTTGACATATCGTGTAATTGTAAGTTTCCTTAGTTAAACTGCTTCATGATTAAGAAATTGAAAACAATACCTAAAATTGAGACCAAAAAACAAACCACTCCCACCCCCAAAAAACAAATTGCTACTAATACAACTGGCAAATCATCTGGCTCATAAAAATTTCTCTGTCTTAAGGTAAAAAATGGGATACTTTTCCATGTCAAAATTATTTTTTAATCAAACGATGAAAAGATGAGTAAATTATAATATCCATCACCAATAAGCCTTCCTTGAGTAAGTATCAATTGACTTTGACCATAATTGATAACCTAAGCCAATAGTACATTCTGTTACAATTCCAGGTTCAAAAGGTTAATTATGGCCTGGCCACAGGCTCATCCGGAAACCTGAAGCCGACTACTGTATGCCCTCCTAATGAAGATGTACTGCATGTATTACAGAAGCATGTTGACAAGTGATTGGAACCTCCAACGTCAATGTAGCAAGCATTAACCTTCACCACGTCAATTTAACTGTCATTCTCACAGTTTATATCCCACCAGGTCCTTTTATTCTCTGAGAAAAAAAGTGTCTGATAACTACATTTCCCTTGCAAAGGCAAGATTTCCCTTTTCATTCTAATGAATACAGAAATCAATAGTGGTAAGTCAATTCAAACTACATTATGAATTAACAATACCCCAGAAAGTTAAGAGGAGATTAGAGTGATGATGAGAGTTATCATTTGTCACCAAAATCTTTAATTTGCATGTAGATTTACTGCCCCAGTGCACAGGGCATTAGAAAAAATCAGCATCTTTTCTTTCCAAGAGGTACTTACACTGTCCCCTTATTCACAGGCAAGAAAAGAAAATGGCAGGCTGAATTATGAGCATCTACTCATAAATAAAACCAATTTAGCAGCCTTCATTGCTTGCACCCAACACTCACTGCCAGTTTGAAGAAGAAGAGCTAGTGTGTTCTAAGAGTTGCAGTGAATATGGTATCTTCAAGACAGTCTTAGTTTCTGAACAGGTCACATGACAATTACTAGCAATGAATTCATTTGATGGGCCATGCAGAAGCAGAGTGGTGTAATAAAATAAGCACTATAATATGAGGCTGACATGCAATGGCTTTGTGCTTTACCATCTATGAGGCCTTTTAACAAAACATTTAGCCTTTCTGGGTCTCAGTTTCTCTAACTGGACAATAGGAACAATAATTCTTCCTTGGTTTATCTCATAAAGCAGAGGTTTTCAACCACAGCTATACACTAGGATCATGAGGAACTTAAAAAAAAACAAGACATCTTAGTCCTACCCCAAGAAATTCTTATTTAATTGGTTGAGCATGAGGCCCAGGTATGGATATTGTTTTGGTGGTGGTTGTTGAAAGAAACTTCTAAATTTACTTGTAAAACTTTTTAGTATGGAAATACTCAAACATACATAAACATAATGAATACTTTAATGAACCACAGGTACTCATTACCAAACTTCAATGGTTATCAATATTTTGCTCGTCTTGTATAATCTATTTCTCCATTCCCCAACATTAAAAATTTTCTGTTGGAGTATTTTATGGCAAATCTACATTGGCATTTAAAGAAAATTCCCCATGTGTATATATTGTACAGCCAGTATTGAGAACCACATGAGAATTCTGATAATATTTTTCACATATAAAAGAGTAACAATAAAAACAAATCCATGCTCAAATGGATTATTAGGTTCAAGCATTTTTACTGAAACTGACTGATCAACAGAATAAAATAATTTAGTGAATAGCACTTGAATCATTTTCTTCCTTTGAATTGACCAGTTCTTTCACAAAACAGACCCTCCAAGGCAGCAGGAAGAAAATCTCATTTCTCCCTTCGTGCCCTGTATTTTCATCTTTACTCGACTGTCTAATAGTTCTCCAAATGCTTTGCTCCCTCAACCTGGAAAATTTACCCCCTCTCAGCCCCTCACCACCTCCCTACCCAGCCACCTCCCATTTGGTCTCAGAACCCAGATATGACCGTCATGAAGACCTCTGGCTCCTCTCTTCCTTCTGTCCTGCTCTCAAGCCCCAGAGAGGGGCCCCTCCTAAGGACTGCTACAGCCCTGTCTTTACCTCAGTCACTGCTTTATCTTCTTGTACCGTTTCTTGCCAATCTCTTCATGAAATACAGGATTCTTAAGGGTAAATGATTTCATTACAGGTTTGGTCCTTGATAGGCATTCAATATGGGAATGCTTGAGTTTTAAAAACCTTCGGTCAGCCACTTTTTCTAGGAGCCAAATTAGACATGCTCAACAGTTTGCTCATCCAGCTTACTAATGCACCTCAACTGACTGCGTAAAGGGGAGCAAGCAGGGGTGACTGCTTAAGAGATAAAAGACAGAAATATAAGAATTTATAGTGAAGCTTAATTACATTTTTTTCCAACAGTATCTCCAACCTCAGAATGGCGTGCTACAGAGAATCCTAAGGAACTTGCCTAAATAGAAAGAACTAGAAAGTAGTAGTTTAGGGACTTAGTTTGTCTAACATAGCTCAGACAGAAAAAACTAAAGAGAGGGAGAAACTAAAAAAGGATTTAACATGATTCAGATTTCTTCCTTCCACTGGTTACTCATTGCTTGGAACAATTTCAGCATTGGATTTAGAAAATCACTAAGGGAAATTTCTTCAGTAGCAACTTGAAGCAGAAAATAATAAATTTTTTTTTAATAAAACATCACTTTACAAAATAAGAAGTCAAGAATCATAAACTTCAATTACATGGCCACAATTAATGTTTCAAAACATGATCCAAAGCCATCTTGATCCCTTTTGTACTAGGGTATGAACTCTCTAAAAGTTCTACCAGAACTTAGAATTTTCACTAGTATCTCAGAAATAATTCATAAATAATAATCCCTCTTCCCTCTCCACCCATAACCTTTTTTGTTGGTAAACTAGTCTTTTAAGGTGGGCACTGACCTTTAAAAAAGTTAATAAGAACTTAGCTCCTTCTTTACAGATTCAAAATTCAGGTCCTATCCTGGTCACATGATTTTCCAAAAACTACTGCTTCCCTGTAAGTTGCAACATTTTCTCCATGTATTCAAAGTGATATTAATTTGTAATTTCTCATTCTATCTAATCTTTACCTCTCCTTTTTAAGACCTTACCATTTTATAGAAACCATCTCTCCAGATCTACAGTATATTACTTGCTTTTAAAAACCACTCCTATATGTCAACAACAATCCAATTTGCACATTTAATTCTATCTCTGAGCATGTGCCTCTTAAATATTTACTGCCTATGCAGCAAACTAACTCAACATCTTTACAAAATATTTTCCTCTTCAGATTTCCTTTCATTTCATTCCTCTTGCCAATAATAACACCTTCAATTCAATGACTTCATTAGTGACCTCTGCTTCAAATCCTTTTTGGGAAACAAACAAAAACAAGCCAATAAATATACCAACACTCAGTCTCTCTTCAAAGGATTAAAGGCCACTATATAATCATAAAGAGTGTAACAATTTTCATGACGGACAAAGTCCTCTTACATGCATTTCCTATTACTTCAGCTGTTCTTCAGACAATCCACTGAAATAGAAAGGGCAGTTAACGTGTCTATTTTGGACTGAATAGAACTAAGGCCCAGAAAGCTTATGACCTGCCAAAGGCAACTGGACTACCAAAACCCTTCTGAATTTTATCAGCATCAACAATGGATTTCCTTTGATGGACCATAAAAACCTAATACCAGATGAAAAGGACTGTGCTTTCCTTTTATTTATAGCTAGCAATGTCTTAGATAAGTTAAACCTCAAGATGGTAAAATAGAAAAGACTCATGCAACCATATAAATAAAGTCTATGGCCCATCTCAGTTCCAGTAATAACCTTCTCTTTTCCATGAACCATTCTAAACATGATCAAGGTTGTCACAAGCACATCAAGGGGACAGAGAGTAAAGAAAACAAAATGGAGTAAATAACAAAACCTCCATGGCATTATGATCAACTTAGTGAGGATGGGTTTGGAATTCACACAACGAACCTTATGAGGAGTTAACGAATTTTGAAAAACTAATAAGGGAATGTGAAATTAAATGAAATTATCACAAGGAAAAGAAAAGTAGGCACAGAATATTAAAAAATTGCCAATGTGAGTAAAGTACGATTACAGTCAGTAAAGACTGCACAAAGTGAATATATTTCTCTTGGGTAAACTGCAGATAGTACCATTTACCAAGATCAGCCAGGTAGCAAACTTCCATAATTCCTCTACCTCAAGAGAGCATAGTTTTGAAAGATCAGAAGAATTAACGTTAGAAGACAGGATTAGGTAGAACGGAATACAGTTAAAAACCTACAGAATCTGATGGAGCATTTTTGCTATCAGATGCCTAGAGTTTCTGTGATTATCTAAAGGATCTGCTTCTAAGGAACACAGACATATTGGGAGGATACACTAAGGCACAAACCCACCTCAAACACACAGATCATTACATAAAGATGATGACAACGACAACAATGATGTTGGCAATGATGAGGATAAAATAAAAGGCTCAATTTATGGAAGCATTTACAAAATGCCAGCCGCTTGTAGTTATATTTTAGATACAGTCACTAATCCTCATAATAACTTTGCAACACAGTCATTACTGGCCTTGTTTTCACTACAGAAAATATAACAGAAATTGAATGCATCTAGCACTCAGTGACTTGCCTAAGGCAGAAATCTCTCATCACCTAACATATACAATTAAAAATCACACACACGCTGGCTGCCACCATCTCAATTGTGATCTGATGACTACTATCTTCCCTTCAATAGAAAAGCTCGAGGCCTTGTAACAGAGTTAGCTGGTTCTTTCATTCCTTGGTCTGTTTCAGAACCTAGTATGGAGCTAACATATGCCAAGATATTTTGCATGCTGGTAATCTGTACTTTGAAGGCAATGACCTTCACACCTTAAAAATCATTTTCACACCTGATGATTATTTTTTAACAATATACTTTTACACTAAAGTAAGGTTAGCTACCATTTATGAAGCAATTTACCACGATCCGGTACCATGTTTAGTGTTTTATGTATGTTACGCCTCAATTAGTGGAGATCTAGGTCTACATGATTACAAAACCAGGAATCTTTCCAACTCATCATCTTGGCTCAAACTCAGCTTTGATTCAGTCTGCATTACTTCACTGCCCAAAGCACTAAATTATGCTGTACACCAGAAACTGACACATAGTAAACTGACTATACTACAAGAAAAAATTTTTTTTTAAAAAGTACTAAATTAGACTGATGCAGATAGGGGATTATTGCTACAAGTGGAAAGGTACAGGACAGATACACACTTAATCTGACCACACTGTTAAGACTGCATAAAAACTAAACTGAAAACAACCAATACATTTCTAGTCGTTTAAAAAATATCGAACTGCTTAGGGTTCATGAAAGTTACAGTAGCAATTATGACTATATTTGTCCTTTATCCCTGAAATAATCAATCAGCAGGTGCTTTTCCAGACGTTCCCATGGCATATGTTAGCTCCATAAGCTATCACACACAACTGAGAGAGAAATTTATTGTTGATTTTTTCATTTTAAAGCAGTTTACTTTATTATTTTTTTTTAATCTACATACATCGTCCTGTATATTTTTAATACAATTTTTAAAAGTTACACTCCACTTACAGTTATTACAAAATACTAGCTATATCCCTGGTGCTGTACAATATACCCCGTAGCCTATTTTGCACCCAATAGCCTGTACCTCCCACTCTCTTACCCCTGTATTGCTCCCATCCTCCACACTGGTAACCACTATTTTTTTCTCTGTTATCTGTGAGTATGCTTTTTTATGTGTGATATTCACTAGATTGTTGTATTTTTTAGATTCCACATATAATAAGTATTATCATTTAGCATATGTCTTTCTCTGACTTATTTCACTTAGCATAATGCCCTCCAAGTCCACTCATGTTGCTGCAAATGGTAAAAATTTGTTCCTTTTTACAGCTGAGTAGTATTCCATCACACACACACACACACACACACAAACACACACACAACTTATTTGTCCATTCATCAGTTGATGGACACTTTTAGTTGCTTCCATATCTTGACAACTGTAAACAATGTTGCTGTGAACAATGGGGTGCATGTATCTTTTCAAAATAGTGTTTTTGTTTTTTTCAGGTATATGTCCAGGAGTGGAATTGTTGGGTCATATGGTAGTTCTACTTTTAGTTTTTGAGAAATCTCTACAATGTTTTCCACAGTGGTTGCACCAATTCATATTCCCACCAACAGTGTACGAGGGTTCCCTTTTTTCCACATCTTCGCAAACATTTGTTATTTGTGTTCTTTTTGATGACAGCCACTGTGACAGATGTGAGGTGATATCTCCCTGTGCTTTTTATTTCCACTTCTCTAATGATTAGCAATGCTGAGCATCTTTTCCTGTGCCTGTTGGCCATTTGCATTTCCTCTTTGGAAAAATGTCTATTCAATTCTGCCCATTTTTTAATTGAGTCGCTTGATCTTGTGATGTTGAGTTAAACGAGCTATTATATATATGTTGGATATTAATCCCTTATTGGTTGTATCATTTGCAAATATTTTTCCCATTCAATAGACAACTGAGCGCTTGATGTTCCTTCTTGTAGAGAGGGATAATTACAAAGGTAGTGGGTTTTTTTTTTTTTTTGGTAATTCTGCTATTATATCATATGTGCAATTCTGTCTGATCAAATTAGTAAACATAAATGACTGCCCAGTATGTGCTAAATAGTAATAAACACTAGAAGGAGATTTAAAAAATTAATAAAGTAGAGCTTCTGACCTCAAGTAGCTTATGGACCACAGGTGACAAGGCCATATATAAACACATATTGACTGTCTATGATATATAAAATAATGTGTTTCTATCTTTCATAACAAATTTTGGGGCTAAACCACAGTGGCAAGGACTTAAGATGTTGGTAGAGTAGGGATGGCAGGAAGCTGACTTTATAACACACTTGTCTTCCCACAAATTCAAAGTCAGATGTACAGACATTACATACAGATGAGTACTTTCCACTAAATGGAACCCAAACCAAACTAAGCAATAATAGGCATTCATTAAAAGTCAAACACTGAGTTTAAGGGCCAGAGATTGAAGGTGAACAACAACTGTTCTTGGGATGTAAGAAGCACCTGGTAGTATGCAGCTTGGCTCCTCAAGTACTGCTACTGTGGGGCTAAGAAAAAGCTGGATTTCCGGGGTTTTCCAAAGCCGGAGGAGCTTCAGAATAAAGGTGTCATTATGATGTGAAAAAGTCTCTTAGCAAAAATAAATGTAGGTGACAGACACTGTTAAGCAATTTTGGTTGAGAATTTCTTTAGTTAGACAGACGTTAGCAATAATTCAGTATACGCCCTCATTTTATAAATAAAACTTTAACAGGATAAAGTTACATAGCTAACTGGAGGTACAACCTTACACTTGGTTTATCCTAATGGTTGGGAAAGAAGTCTCAGTAAATCCTTTTAATCTTAGTTTATTATATATATGTGACACTATTATGAAAGATTACTATTTATTATGGAAGTAAATATGACATTATACAGTATCAGTCACAAATCAGAAACATTTTTGTTTTAGGAATCATAGTAATAGAACTTGTCTATGTAGTCATAGATCAATTTGGCTAAGCATTTTTGGATCTTCAACATAATTTGAAGCATCATTCAATACATTACTAGGAGTTCATTAAATGCCAAACGCAGAGCTTAAGGACTAGAGAACAAAGGCAAATAAGATTTCTCAGAATGTAAGACACTTCTGATGGTGTGTGGACAGACATGTAAGTGTGCAAGATAACTGTCACAATGAAAGAATGTACAAAGACTCATGAAAAGACAAAAAAGTGACACTAATTCTGGGGAAAATAACTTGTATTTTGATAGAAACTGATGGCTGTTATTAAGTCATTTAATAAGGTATGAAAACTATTTTATATAACATACGAATGAAATATTCAAAATTAGATTTTGCCAAGAAAAAAAGAAATGTATGTGTTCTTTGAAAGGAACAAATGTCTGTAGGTAGAACCAACACAGACATAATCATCACTGACCAGTACTTACCATTAGCCAATATTTTGGAACAAAAAAAGCTGGTTTTGCCTTACTATAATTTTTTAGGTATCAAATCATATTTTTCCACTGATTTCAACAAATTTAAACCATGTTCTTCAACACAATTTCCAGTCCCCAATACAGATGTTAAGAAAATGAACCATTAAAGATGACTTCATCAAAATCAACTACTTAAACCTAAAAGTCTATAGTAACCAATGCAAAATAACTAGGGAATGATTTTATATTTAACAAGAGGGTTAAAAGTTCAAAGGCAAATAAGAAAAGGAACTTGACTAAACAGAACGCTCTACACTGAGAAGCACTCTCTTCATTTGGTTAATCTGTAATCCCTATTATGTTGAGGAAACTATCGTCTTTTTAAAAATGTCCATGTTTACTTGATAACAAGTACAAGGATAAAAACTCTGAGACAGTAAATGAATAAGCTCAGCAGCATTTTTTTTTAGGAGTTATACCTGGTCATAACCAAAAAGTTACAGTATAGGAATAAGAGGTTAAATATCAAATCTAATTGACAAGAACTTGTACCAGCAGGATACCTAAATTAATTATTGTCTGACAAAGCAACAATTATTTTGGAGTTCAAATGCCTTCATATATATTAATTCAAATAATTCTCACAATAATACTGTTTAGTAGGTCCTATTATCCCCATTTTGTAGCAAGAAATGAGGCCTCTAGAGGTTATGTGACCAAAAATTTAGGGAGAAGAGTCAGCAAGACTAGAACAAAAGGTTCTCGGTTTCTACTACACTCTTTTTTGAGGCCCCAAGTCAGTGTAAACTTGAGCAAAGGGGAATACAGGCCTACAACTTTAATTCTGAGATGTATATGTTTCTTACAGCATTTTCAATACTGACATTGCCTGAGAATCATCCTTTCATCACAAGTTCAATTATTTCCCACAAGCTTAGCAGTTAGTTACACAATTAAATTGATATCAAATATAGAAGCAATCACTATGTACCTGAAAACTTCAGGCTCCCAGAGAACACAGGAAATAGCTGATCAGTTACTCCTTGATTAGCAACTTTAGAATGCCTGGAGTAACAGTGTTTTATGTTTTCTTCATATGAGAAACAAAGGTAAGCCACTCTACTTGAAGAGAGCACAGTCAGGTTAGCCATACAATATCAAAAATTCAGAGAAGATCGTTAGATATTATGGGGAAAAAAAGGCTCTTAAGGGGTGAGGAAAGGAATATTTTAAAATGCTATAGCAAAAATTACCTTTAAGATTGTTTTATTACTTAAAAGTATGCAATAGAAAACAAAATGATTTCAAACCAAAGTTCTAAACCGAAGGAGTTGTAAGACTTTAGAGTTAAAAGGATCCTTAAAAATTTGTTTATTTCATTTTCTAAATAAAGAAATGGAGGATTCCAAAAGTTGGGAGACTGTTCGTTGACTGTTTAATAAAAGAGTAGGGAACACACCTTTCATCTGACAGTATTCTCATTCAACATATCTAATGTGTATTACAATTAACTGTTAAAGAGCTATTCATCTTTTCTTTTCAAAATTCCAATTAACTAAAGTAATATGCCTTTAAATCTAAACTCATATCAAATCAGTAAGTTTTACATGAAAGTTTTTATTTACCAATATATGTTTCATAGTAACTTATTATTAAAAAACTGAGTTGGTTTTCTTAGTTTGAATTAGAAAGAATAGTTGCAAATTACAAAATAATTATAATTATCTTACTTTCTTGAATACCTGGAAATTCAACTATTCTATAATGGCAGGTTTTCCATGTTTTAAAGTATTTAGAAGGATTTTTAAAAATGAATTCCATAATTCTATACCTTGAAACAAAGGACACTGCATGACATGTTTGGTTAATATTTGAAGACTTGCATCAGATTCCGTTTATCATGAATATACTGCTAAATGCTATATCAATCTAAAGCCTTATAAATCATTCATGAAAAACAAATCTGCAGAGTATATTGGGAAGCAGTTCTCAACCCATATTTCTTTATTCAATGACCATGGTGTAGCTCTTATCCTCTTATTAAATGACGTGGAGATCTGTCACTTAAGTCAGTTTTACTGACTGAGGGAAAAGATAAAAGAAAGAAATAAGAGATACCACTGCTAAAGAAACAGAGTCAAAGGTCAGAATACCTACTGAGCGCCTATCCTCAGAGATGCAGTTCAAAGAGTGGTAAAAGCATAAGCTTCAAACTCTGCGGATCAGGATTTTAAATATCAGTTATAGCACTAGTTTGATGACCTTAGGCAGAGCCTCTGGGCCTCAATTTCATCATCTAGAAAATGGAGTCGTGTCAATGACCTTAACATACCACACAGCTAACGCCTAGTAGAATGGAGGTGCTCAGTAAATACAAGGCGCTATTACTGTGTTGAGGAAAAGTTTGGAGTCTGAATTACACATAAGACAAAAACAAAATGGCGAGAAATAGCTCTCTTTTTTCATAGAAAAATGACCCAAAAGGCTCTATATTACCATGGGCAGTCATATACAATTTCTTCCTTATAATAATGATGAAGAGTGTTCTATGCAGAATGTTCTATTTGCAGCAATGATTCACTGTGTGCATGGAAAAAACTGCTGACACGTTGAGAACATATTTTCCCGTAAAAGGTTGAAGTCCTTAAGCAGCAAAAAACACCAACGTCCATCATCTTTAAACCCTATTGATTTCTGGTGAGGATTTAAAAGGCTGTTTACTTATTTCCCATCATTTCTGTCAGAGCTGTAACAGTTCTCTTCCCACTGAATAAACCTCTCATGATCCTCCTGGTGATTAAGGTCAGACAAAATGTCAAACTCCTAATGCTAAGTGCTTTTACATTAAAAATTCATATCAAATCACCAAGTAAAATCCAAACAAGAAGTCAGACATGTAAACAGTTCAAAAAAAAAAAAAAAAAAAAAAAGGTTGTAGTGACCATTACAGAATATAGGTGTAGCATAGATGTGAAGGAAAAAAGAAAGGTTTGGTAACAGGTCAAATCACTCCCCCTTCCTCTTGGCATATTCATTGTCATTTCCTATTTTTAAATTTGTGGCCACGCTGGACTTGAGTCTGTGTGTGTGAGGAGTGGGCAGGGAGGGAGAGAAAGAGGGCGGGAGAGAGAGAGGGGAAGAGAGACAGAATATTACCATTATCACTTCAAATCATTAGGAGCCATTTGGTTCTACAATTTCAGCATGGTCTTTGGTTTTAAAGCAACGGAGCGTGTGTAGAGGGAGTATTTACTCAATATCTAAAATAAACATTACTAAACTTTCTTGTAAGCATAGTTGGATCCTTGGAACCAGGGGCTAAGGAAATAGTATCAGAATCTGGTCTCTTTGCATCTCTCAGTGTTTCTTTTGACTCCTTTCATCCACTCTCAAACTGGCTTTCTAAACATAACAGCCTTTAACAGCTCAAACTTGTATTTTCCTAGCTGCAAATTCAGTGGAAAGAGCTTTTCTTTCCAAATAGTTTCAACAGGCCTCAGAAATTAAACATCATTAACCTCGGACTTAGCTTGGTTCATATGTTCATACCAAACCAATAATCATAGCCACGGGAAAAGAGTGATCAGATTGGCCATGCCAATTGCAAGTCTATATTCCTGAGCCCAGGAAATGGGGTCATTTCCCCATGGACTAAGTGTTTAGTCAGCATGGAATTTACTTGAGCTATAATCTAGTAATACAATAATTTACTTTGTTGTTCAATTTGTTCCAGCTTTGTGATTGTTAGTTCTTTCGACATGCTCCCGTCTTTTTTTTTTAAGTAATTCTTTACTTTCTGGCCCTATAAGACACACCACAAGCTCATCTCGTATGTTCTCTGTCCTAGCCCCAGAATTAGCCATTTCTCCAAAGAGCTCTGGTTCCTTTTACTGGAAAATGGTATGCAAAAACCAAGATCTGGGTTCTGGATGTGTTTTCTGTTATTAGGGTATCACTGCATCTGGGCCCTCCCAGCAGACAGAGATGTGAAACATACATGCATATATACATACTAGTCCATATATACACACTTAGCTATACTTAGTTCTGTATCTATATATCTGCACATACATTAAAGTAACCATGATATCTCTGACCATACCTCTCTCCGGCACTACAGAGTTCATTCTAGCCTTGCCCTTGCTTATTTGTACCTTTTTACTCTGAGAGTTGAGAAACCTAGTTTTCATACCACAACGTTTACTTACCCTAGAACATAGGTAAAGTGATTTTAGAATTGCTAACTTGTACACCTGTAAGAAAGAGGTTTACCAACGTTGTCTTTAGCTTTATACTATCCAGAAAAATACCATTTTCCAGTGTTACCGAGGTCAGCTCCTTTCCCCCACCCACTTCATTGAGGACATGCCATACATCTTGTAATACAGTTAGATTCATTCGTTAGTCTCCATCCCATCCTGGGATCCCCCTGACATTTTGGTACATTTTTAAAATTAATACTAGTTACAGTTCTTTCTACAGTGACTTTTAACAAATGCACAGAGTCACATATCCAACATCCTATTACCATATATAACAGTTCCATCACTAAAAATTCCTCTGTGTGTCCTTTTTGCAGTCAACCATTCCTCCTTTTCCCCAATTCCCTGGCAACCCACTGATCTGTTTTCCAGCCTATTACCTTTGCCTTTTCCAGAATGTCATATAAATGGAATCATACAATACATAGCCTCTAAGTTCTGGCTTTGTTCACTTAGGAAAATGCATGTAATATTTATCCATCTTGTTACAAGAAAAAACAGTTCATTCATCTTTTTTGTTGAGTATTATTCCATTGTATGATGTACCACTCACCTGTTGTTTATCCATTTACCTACTGAAGGATATCTTGGTTCTTTCCAAGTTTCTGGTGTTATGAATAAAAGCTGATATAAACATTAGCATATTGGTTTCTATGTGAACATAAGTTTTCAATTCACTTGGGTAAATACCTATAAATGATATATAAGAAACTGTCAAACTATCTTCCAAACTGGCTATCTACCATTTTGCATTCTCACTGGCAATGAATCAGAGTCCCTGTTGCTCCAGATCCTTGCCAGTATTTAGTACTGTCAATTTTTTTGTTTGTTTTTAACAATTCTAACAAGTGTGTAGTAGTATCTCATTATGGTTTTAATTTGCGTTCAATGATAAATGATGTTGAGTATCTTTCCATACCCTTATTTGCCATTCATGTATCTTCTTTGGTGAATTATCTATTCAAATATGTTGCCCCTTCCTTCCTTCCTTCCTTCCTTCCTTCCTTCCTTCCTTCCTTCCTTCCTTCCTTCCTCTCTCTCTCTCTCTCTCGTTTTTTTACTGTATTAGTTTTCCATTGCTGCTATAACAAAGTATCACCAACTTACCGGCTTATTAAAAACTTACTAATTTACATTTCTGTAGGTTAGAAATCCAACACAGGTCTCACTGGGTTAAAGTCAAGGAATCAGAGGGACTTTCTGGAGATTCTGGGAAAAATTCATTTCCTTGCTTTTTGTAGATTCTAAGGACTGCAAGTGGTCCTTGGCTCACAGCTCTTCTCCCTCATTTTCAAAACCAGCAACAATGGATTAAGTCCTTTCCACATGACATCACTTTGACTGCTTTTTCTGCATCATTATTCCATTTTCAAGGATCCATATAATTATATTGGGCCCGCCCAGATGATCCAGGGTCTCCTCTCTCTTTTCCAGTGAGATGATCAACCTTATTTCTGCCTGCAACATTCTTTTTTGCCATATAAAGTAACATATTCACAGATTCAGGAATTGGGAATGTAGGCCATGACTGAGATGGCCATTATTCTGCCTACTATGCTTACTGCTAGATTTTTAGAGTACTATGTATATTCTGGATACAAGTTCTTTGTCTGACATTCGGTTTCCAAATATTTTTCTCCCATTTTGTGGCTCGCTCTTTATTCTTGTAACAGTATTTTTCACAGGGCAAAATTTTAAATTCTAGTAAAGTACAATTTATCAATTTTTCTTATTTTATGAATTGTGTTTTTGGTGTCAGTTTTAAGCATTTATCACCTAACTCAATGTTACACAGATTTTCTACTGTTTTTTCTATAAGCTTTATACTTTTATATTTAGGCCTATGATCCATTTTTGAATCAATTTTTGTAGAAGGTCTGACACAAAGAGAAAAATCATTTTTCGCAATAAAACACATTCAGTTGTTCAGAGTAGTGATGTTTTCAGAGGGATACGGTAAGATGCAAGTGACCCGGACACAGCATAAGTGTGTGCCGCCTCCTGCATGGGCTCCTTGTAGATCCACCTCGGTTCTTCTCCAGTATCCTCTCTTGGAGTTGTACCTGATTTTATTAACAGTTTCCGTTTGAATCCACTGAGGAATGGGATGATTCCGCTTTTGTTTCTTTTGTAATCTAATGAGCTTTTACTTTCAATATCAATTTATAACTTGTACTTATGTTCCAATGGGTAAGATAAACTTTTCTATGTTTTACCAAAAAAAAAAAAAAAAATAAAATCACCTGATTCTTTAAAATTAATCATTAAATTTTTTATTATTCTCTGACCCTGGGATATAAATATGTATACATGATTTCTTTAATAGAATAAGCACACAAATTAAAGTTTTAAAGTGCTTATTCAAATGAAATGAAGCTTATTTAAATGGTCATGCTTACTGTGAGCATGTAAATTTCAAGACGATAAGCATCAAATGGTATTTCCATTAGTCACCATTCATGAAAAATCTTATCACTACTTTTCAGTTCTTAGAAGAAAATGGATACAACAATAATAAAATACTTAAAAATCTAGATGGTACGTATCATTACAAAGACAGAGATACACAAACATACACATACACGCAAGTATGAGATTCATTTCAAATGGAAATTCAGAAAGCTACAAACTGCTTTTGTTGATACATTTTTACCTAAAACTACAGATAAATCTCTTTATTAACATCACATGGTAATGGATCAGAAGACTTTATATTGTTAAGGCAATACTCCACCAAATGATCTACAGATTCAACAGAATTTCCAGTTGCCTTCTTTCACAGAAGTGGAAAAGATAATCCTCAAATTCATATGGGATTGCAAAGGGCTCTGAATAGCCAAACAATATTGAAAAACAAAGCTGGAGGCCTCACACTTCCTGATTTCAAAACTTACTACAAAGCTACAGTAATAACACAGGATAGCACCAGCATAAAAAGAGACATACAGATTATCTTAGTCTGTTCAAGCTGTCATAACAAAATATCATAGACTGGATAATTTCCAGTCAACAGAAATTTATTCCTCACTCTTCTAAAGGCTAAAGATTTCTATGGAGTCTGAGAATACACTAATTCTATCCATTACAGATCTGCCTTCATCACTTAAGTACCTTCCAAAAGTCCCACCTGCTAATACCACCACCTTTGAAGATTAGGATTTCAATGTATGAATTTTGGAGGGACATGAACATTTAGGCCATACTATATACCAAAGGAATAGAATTTAGAGCCAGAAACCCAAAGTAAGATGATTTTTTGACAAGGGTGCTAAGATCATTCAAAGGGGAAAAAATAATATTTGCAACAAATAATGCTAGGATAAATGGTTAACTACACGCATGACAATGAAGTTGGACCCACCTCACACCATTAAGTCAACACGGATCAACAAGCTAAATATAAGAGCTAAAACTGTAAAATTATTGTAAGAAAACATAGGAGTAAATTTTTCATGACCTCAGATCTGGCAATGAATTGTTAGATTTCAAACAAAAACAAAAGCAACAAAAAAACAAACAGATAAACTGAACATTAACAAAATTAAGAAATTGTGCTTCAAAGGATATTATCAAGAAAATGAAAAGACAACCTAAAGAAAGGGAGAAAATATTTGCTAATCATATACCTGATAAGGGTTTAGTACCAAGATTACAGAAAGCATCATTACAACGCAACAAGGAAAAGGTGACCCAATTAAAAAATGGACATAAGACTTGAATACTTTTCCAAAGAAGACCCTAAATAAATACTCAAGTTTGGTCTTGGGGTTTTACATATCACAAGAACCATCAACTCAATCCTCATACAATGTGACTCTTTGGAAAGCTGCTGAATCCTGACCAACAACACAGGGGACCACGGGTGATGTAATTAATGCAGCAGGGGTGACAGTACATGGTGCACAGGGTCCCAAGATAACTGCCTAAATCCCTTGTAGAGATCCTAACAGGTACTGTGGCCACACACTATTACAATCACATGAAAATATGCTCAACATAATTTGTCATTAAGAAAATGAAAATCAAAACCACAATGAAACACCACTTTACACATACTAGAATGGCTATAATTACTTATATATATAAAATGTAAAATCCAAATACATATACATGTGTGTGCTGTGTGTGTGTGCTTTGTGTATACACACACACAAAACACACACACAATAAAAAGTGCTAATGAGAATATGGAGAAACCCTTGTCCATTGCTGCCAATGTGTATACATATATCTCAGAGAGAAATAAAAATGTATATCCTACAGAAACTTGTAAATAAAAGTTTACAGCAGCATTATTCACAACAGCCAAAAGAAGGAAACAACACAAATGCCTGTCAACTGATAAAGAGATAAATAAAATATGGTATATATATATCCATAAAATGGAGTACTATTTAGCTGTAAAAAGAAACAAAGGACTAATACATCCTAAACTGGATGAACTTTGAAAACATTATGCTAAACAAAAGAGGCCAGCCATAAAAGGTCACATATTGCAAGATCCTTTTCATATAAAATAACCAGAATAGACAAATCCAGAGACAGAAATGAGATTAGAATTATCCCCACAGGATGGGAGAGGGGAGAATGGATTACTAAATGGGTACAGAGTATTCTTCAGAGGTGATGAAAAATATTTGAAACTATAGAGAGGTGGTAGCTGAACAACGTTTTGAACACACTAAATGCCACTGAATAGTACACTTTAAAATGCTCAACTGTATGCCATGTGAATTTTACCTCAAGGTGGAAAAAAAGAAAGTAACAAAATAATGGCTGACAACTTTCCAAATTTGGCAAAAACACATACAGATTCATGAAGAATAAAGAAGTTCATGCTTATACAATCATAACCAAAGTGCTGAAATCTAAAGGCCAAGAAAAAAATCTTGAAAGCAGCCAGAGAAAAACAGCAGACAGAATGATGGAGAACAGCAATTCAAACGGCTGTGGAATTTTAATAAGAAACCAAACAGTCAGATGAAAGTGGAACAACAGGTTTAAAGTGCTGAAACTGTCAACCCCGAATTCTATGTCCAGAAAAAAAAATTCCTTCATGAGTAAAGGTAAAATAATGATATACTCAGATGATAGAAAACTAAGAGAATTCATCGCCAGTAGACTTGCTCTGTAAGAAATGCTGAAGGAAGTTCTTGAGACAGAAGGGGAATGATATCAGAGAGAAATCTGGAACATCAAGAATGAAAGAACAAAGAGTGTATAGAATATAATTTTCCTCTTATATTCTATAAAATATACATAATGGTTCAAAACAAAAATTATAACATTATCTGAGAGTTTTTTAGTATATGTAGATGTATACATAAAGCAACTACAACATAAACAGTGGAGGATAAAAAGAGAACCTATGTTTCACTTTAAGTGGTAAAATATTAATTCTAAATAGATTATGAAAAGTTAAATATGCGTATTATAATCCCTAGAGTAAGCATGAAAAAAACTGAAAAAATAGAGAAAAAACTCAATAGGTAAAACAGAATGGAGTACTATTTATTAATACTTAAATAATCTGAAAGGAAGCAGGAAAGAAGAAACAGAAAATAAAAGCAGAGGGAACAAACAAAATAAGAAAGGATAGACTAAAGTCCAAATACCAATAATAATTAAATGTAAATGGTTTAAATATACCTATTAAAAGACAGAGCTTCTGAGAATGGATAAAAAAATCTAAACCCAATGATATGTTGTCTACCAGACACTATATTCATGTAAAAAAGTGTACATTTAAATATAAGTTACAGCAAAAGGGTTAGAAAAAGATATCCCCCAAAACATTAAAAACTATGCAACTTTAAGAGAATATCTTTGTGTCCTGGGATTAGGCAAGGAGTTCTTACACACTGATCATTTAACTATGCATGACACTAAAAGCATAATCCATTAAAAACTGTAAATTACATTACATCAAAATTGAAAACTTTTGCTCTTTAACAGATACTTGAGAAAATGAAAAGACAAGCTATATATTGAGAGAAAACATTTGTTAATCACATGTCCAACAAAGTACTTCTATTCAAAATCTATAAAGTACCCTCAAAACTTAACAGCATGAAAACAAATGATCTAATTTAAAAATGGGCAAAAGACTTGAATAGACACTTCTGCAAAGAGGATATATAGAAGACAATTAAATACAAGAAATAATGTTCAACATCATTACTTATTAAGAAAATGCAAATTAAAACTACAATGAGATACCTCTATAATTCTATTAAAATGGCAAACAAAACAAAACAAAACACCCTGAAACAAAAGAACTAGCAAACAAAAAAACCTTGATAGGATTTTTTAAAAACTAGGATTAGACTGAATATATAGGTCAAATTGGAAAAAACTAACATTTTAACAAATATTGAGTTCAAACCCACTAATATTTAGTGAAATACAATTTAAAATAAAAGCGAGTTATTTTCAATTCCTAGACATGCAAATATTACAAAGAAATATAATGATGGCAAAGACAGACTATGTAATAGGTTCAATATTTTGGGGAAGCCAAATTGTAATCCATATATTTTTTGTGTGTTTTTTCTTTTACTCAGAAATTTCATTTCTAGGAATTACTGGAAGACATACATGTAGAAAAGGCACAAACAAGAATGCTCACTGCAGCCTTGAATGTAGTATTTTTAAAAAAATCTATGCATCTATGTTGGAGGCAGGTTAAACTAAGTATAATGGATCCATAAAATTACAATGCAGACATTTAAATTATAGAACTATATGAATGAATAAGGGAAAAAATCAAGTTCTAGTCATGATGGGGATATGCTGAAAGGAGAAACTGAGTTTCCATATGGGCAGATCATTCATATCAATTTGACAAACTGATATTAGTGTTGCTAACTTGGGATGGGGGGTGGGGGGCAGAAAGGAAACAAATTACTGATATTACAAAAACATGAATGAATCTCAAAGGCAACATGCTCAGTGAAAGAAGCCAGTTTCAAAAGATCAAACACAATATGATTACATTTATATGATATTCTGGAAAAAGGAAAAACTAGAGTGACTGAGAACACATCAGTGGTAGCCAGGAGTTAGGAATGGCAGAGGGAGGCATGAGGAAGGTTTTCCTCAGGTGATGAAACTATTCTGAGTTCTGATCGTGGTAACTGCTTTGATCTCAGAAAGATTAAGTTAGAATGCTATATCTTTCACTACTAAAATCTTGGTTCTTATTCATCTCTGATTCAAAGACAATCAGAAGTAGCTTGCTAGGTGGAAGTGATTAAGAAGTATATTGTTTTTGACATCTATAATGAATTATTAGTATAAATGTCTCTGTGAATATGAATGGAGTTCTACTTTCTATCTCTAGTAAGGACATTTCTTTATGCCCTTAATAGTAAGATCTTGTAAAATAATAATCAAGTCTCCTATGCTATTTATCTTCCAGTGCCAAATTAACGACATCTTAAGATAAACTGAGTCACTCGTTTTATCTTGTCTTGAATGGAAACCTGTTCATTCTTTTCATAGTTATAATGATGTCAATCATTACATTGGATATTGAAGGTTTTTTTCCTCTATACATAAACTGCCATTCTTTTGATCTAAATTTGTGTTAAACCTTTATCTTCATGCAAACTAGAAATAATGTTTTCTCTTGCAGAAGAGGAGAGAACATCATAAGCATTACAAAACTGTTCAAATTGTTTGTTAAGTTATACATTATAATTAGTTTGGCAGAGCAAATACAAATCACATTTACAGACTAACAATAATAAAATTGAAGTACCAGTTAAATATCCAAAATAATTAAAGGAATCATTTTTAGCCTGGCATAATTAGCTAATTCACTTTACAAGCATTTATTAAAATGAATTCACATGTTATTATTCCATAGGTAGTTACACAATAGTGTTTATACAGGAAAAAATAATGAACCAAACTCTTTGTATCCAGCCCTCTACAATTAAAACGAAGACTCCCCAAGTAATATCAATCTAGGATAGACTAATTAAGTTTGGTTTGATAACCATTCATTTCTTCTATTGCCTCTGAGCAAATTGTTTATTAGAGAAAGTTATTTTACACAAATCAAATCAAACTGGATAAACCATTATATTTGAGGGAAACTTTAGCCATCAGTCAATTAATCCATCATTTTCTCCAGACACTATTGTTTAACGAGCAGATCATATTATCAACAATTTAGGTATCATATGATTCAATTATAATGGTAAATTTATTGACAGTTTCTCTAATACTTTTATTATGAGTAAATTTGGACTTCTCCCTACCTTTGTGAGCAAAGCAAAATCAATTTGGGTATTAGAGTCAAATATTAAATATACAATTCTCTACAAATTTTATCACGGTTTGGAAATACATTACTATTGCAAGGAAAAATAAGCCTTAATGAATTAAAATTGCTAGTAAAGTAAAATAAAATATCAATGCAAAAAGCAATTACTAAAATATCTTTAATATGCTAAAATATATCCATACGAACTTAAAGTTATATTAAAAATACATTTTTAAGAATGGACTTAGGAAAATGCTAATTTGTGCTCATAAACAATTAGGAAAAATTTGTCACTCTAATCTTGATGTTCAAGCCATATGCCAATTGAATTTATATGAGCTATTATAAGTCACAGTTTGGCTCATTAGATTTTTAGGAATACAGATTTCACAGGAGGCATTAAAGTGAAAGTGTCATATTACTAACATTTATAGAAAGCATGAGAAAAAATAATATCTTTTTACACCTGCTTGGAAGACCATATTTAAGATCATAATAGAGCAATAGGATTGATTTCTAATTCTTAGTAGAAAATATATAAGTGCATAATTTACTAGTTTACATAAATTAGATTAAGTCACAAACAGGAACTTTTTTTTAATCTAAGGATTTTGAAATAGATCCCTTCTATACATATTTGTCTCTTTTTAATTTTGGCTCTTAAAGTCCAAAACAATTTATTAACACTTTGTTAACAGATTGTCTCTAATCATTTTATGTTGGATAACTCACCAATCTGAGTTTAAATCCCTCAGAGTTATGGATTATGGCTAAGATTTATTATAAGACTAAGATATGTATCTCTCATATAAGGGAAGTCCTAGACTCTACTGAATGACAGGATGGTAGGTGTTTGGAAGGAGCTTCTGATTTGACCTAACCTAATTCTCTCTCATTACAGCATATAAAGAAATTGCGAGCAGAAGTGTCTGAGTCCATACGACATAATTATTTGCACTAACTAGACAAACACGTTGACTAACAATAGCTAACAATAACTATTGCATATGTATACGCAATACACAGATTCTTGTTGAACAGTAAATACAGTTGCTGCTGGCTAGCCTAGGTGATCTAACAGTGACACCAAGGTAGAGCTGTTCAACAGCCAAAGGAATAGCATGTGGCCCATGAATTGCAAATTCCTACGTACGTCCACAGTTCTCAAAATGCACCCCTTAGAGGCTTAGAATGTCAGAGGGACACTTCAAGGTCACCACCGAGAGTAAGACTGAGTCCTGGAGCGTCTGTCTCCCTGCAGTCCCTGCATCTTCATTTCAGTCAGAGCCATTTGTTTCTGTTTAAGATTTCATCTAAGAAACAGCTGATTATTAAACTAATTTGAAAACAGTATCTTATGCTATGTATATTTCCTGGAGTCTTCAGAATAAAATGTTTTAAGTAAGAAAAGAGAGATTTTAAGTTTTTAAAGAATACTTCATTTTACATATTTGCCTCAAAAAGACTTATTTATTACAAAGTAATTACAGGAACATCTGCAGAAAAATACTTTAGTCGTTCATTTGACAGAGGTTGATATTTGCATGGTACAAACTAATGTTAAGTATAGGAAAGCAGTCTCCAGTCAATATATAACATCAGCTCTATCTCTTGTCTAAAGTCATCCCATATTCAGCCACCTTTGTGACCATTAAGTCTTTTTTATATTTAAAATACTACAGAAAAGATTTTATGTAACTAATTCTCCAAACATCTTAATATATACTCCCTTTAGACAAATCACAAATTTAAGAGTAGGGGTCTTTCTGTGATTTTAGTTTCCCTGACAAAAAGATGATGCCTCCCTCTAGAGTGGGTATTACAATCATTAAATGGTTCTTAGAAAACATTTTGCTCTCGGTAATTTTACATGTTTTTGATTTATAGTTATAATTAAGAAAAGCAATGGAAAAAAGATACCAGTTAGAACCTTTTAATCCAAAGATGATTCACATGTAAGTACTACTGTAGTAAAATCATGCTTGATGTTCCTGCTCATCCTCAAGCTATTAGCAAAGGGAGAACTCCTCTTTGATCCAAACAACTCACCAGCATTAATTACTCATCTCTTTCATCCCAGATACTTCAATAATACTGAAACAACAAATGTATTTAAGTATAACACCTGCCTATGATGATGTACGTCAAAAATGATTTCAATTGGGATATACAGGACTTCAATAAATAAAAATATATTCCCATATTTTATCACTAGTTAGATTGTGAAGGGGGGACAGTAGTTTGACTTCTTCATTTGTTTCAAGAGATGCTGCTTTGTACCAGTGATGATTAAAAAAAAAAAAAGCAGAAATCACAACACATAAATGAAGCAAATGGGTGACATCAATTACTGAAATGGTTCACTGCTTAATAAATATTACATAATATATAATCCTGAATCTTTACAGTAGCTTTCAAGGGGATAGCTTGAATGTCTTTAAATATTGAATATTTTCTACTATTTCATACTACTGTAGGAAGACCTGAGGAATGACAGGATGGAGTCAATTGCTCAGTGTCATCTAGTGAGAGAATTAAGATTTGAATCTAGTTAGCCAGCTCCCTAAGACTGAGGATTTCTTACAAGATCATATTGCCACTTGCAATGAATGCATGAAAATTACTGAACACCTACAACAGGGCTGAAAATTGTGTGACATATCTGTGTCCACATTCACACTTTAGGCTCTTCCTAGGTTCCTCTGGTATTATTAGGTATAGGTCTCCTGACTTTAAAAAATAGTATACTAAGGCTCAGAGGAGGGACAAAGTTATTTATTTTCTATGTTTTGCCTACAAATAATTTCAGATTTACAGAATAACTGCAAAAATAGTTACAAAGAATTTGTATATATTCTTCACTCACAACCCCTATTTGGTCACAAAGCTTTTAAGAGATGTGGCTAGAACCTAAAACATAGCTTTCTAATTCCAAGTGATATGATTCTTTCAACTACACAATCATTTCAACTACACATGAGCCAAGGGAGGTGTAAGAAATTATAAGACCCTATGAAAGGTCATTGCAAAGTGACCAATGCAAATGGTCTAGGCAAAATGATAGGCATTTTGCATAGACTATGCTAATTAATGATAATCACACACGAGAATCCAAAACTATATACAGTGATTTTTAATTCTAAAGAGACTTTTACAAGAACCACCGCAAAGAAGCCAAAGTACTGCAGCATAGTTTCCTCATCTATAATTTCCTATAGTTTTGGATTTTTATACGGATTAAAGTGAAAACAGAAGTACCTAGCACAATGCCTGGGACACAGCAGACACTGAGTAATTAATTGGTAGCTGCTGTCATGTAATAAATTTTCTGCTTCAGTATGTTCTGTCATCTAGGCTCTTGTAATATAAAGAATGTCAGAACTGTAATCATTGCTTTCCTATTGTAGGAAGTGCATTATACAGACAGAAAGAGCTAGATGTTACTATGCCTGCTAAGATGACAACTACTAACACTAATTTGTACATGTTGTTCAGGTTGGGGAGAAAACATTACCAATTCTTTGCCACAACAAAATGCCACTTTGCATTTGGAAGAGCAATAGCTAGGAGTAGTGTTACAAGGCTAACGTTTTATTATGAGAATTTTCAACATACAGAAAAGTTGAAAGAACTGTACCCTAAACAGCCGTACACCTGCATTCTAGATTTTATAATTTAAGTTTTGCTACAGTTTGCATTATTATATACCTTGCCATCCTTCTATCCATCCATTTAATCCATCAGCTAGAAGAGGTTTCTAAGTCCTTAGATTCACCTAAGTTTTTAGTAATTACATATGTAAGGTCCCTACTAAATGGGCTCGAGAATCCCAAATCTGATCAGCACCAAGATTTCAAGTTTCAAGGAGAGACAATGCAAAGTGAATAGCCAGACATTACTATTCTTTTAACTAGAGCTCTGGCCATAAATCTCTGTTAAGTATCATAATAAAGTAGGCTAGACCACATGTGAGCTACAAAGTCTATTTAGGCCTAAGGCTCCTTTTAGCCAGACTTACTCCCTAAATTTGACAATAAGATCCTATTGCTCAATAGTGACATATGGCTGGGAAAATAAAAGTCCTGGAAAACCCGCATTCTAGAATTGGGAGAATGAGAACTGAGAAGGCTCAAGAAAGAATGCTCTATATTTCCTCTTAATTCTAGAATACTGGTTTCAGAGCACTAGTTGATAGCCTTTATATAGATTAGCCGGGCTGATATTGGTAGGCCTAAGTGTCGTGGTTTTTAAATATATCCATAAATTATTTGTTATCCCTCCTTTCAAGATGTGGAACCTAGTCCATTCCTCTGGAGTGTGGGCTAAACTTAGTGACTCACTTCTAACCAACAGAATATGGCAGAAGTGGAAATGCCATGTCTAAGAGCAGGTCATAAAAAGTATAGGAGCTTCTTCCCTACTCTCTCCCTGGGTTCACTCACTACGGGGATGTTAGCAGCCATGCCATAAGGACAATCAAGCAGCCCTTTGGAGACCTTCATGTGGTCAGGAAGTGAGGCCTCCTACCAACAACCAAGTGAGCAAGCCATTCTTCAAGCCAGTTCTCCAACCCCACTGAAGCTTTCAGAGACTATAGCCCTGACTGAATTTCATGAGAGACCCTCAGCCAGAACCACTCAGCTAAGCTGCTCTCAAATTCCTGCCCCTCAGGAATTGTGTGAAATAAAATATGCTTGTTTCTAAGTTTTCAAGAACAGTTGACCCTTGAACAACACAGGGGTTAATTAGAATATAACTTGCAGTTGGCCTTCTGTATCCATGGTTCCTCTGCATCCGCAGATTTAACCAACCAATGATTGTGTAGTACAGCAGCATTTACTACTGAAAAATATCTGTGTATCAGTGGGCCACACAATTCAAACCCATGTTGTTCAAGGGTCAACTGTAATCTGTTACACAGCGATACATAACTGATGCAGATACAGCCAGAAAGAAATTCTTCAAAAGCATCCTCTTCTCTGTGTCAAAACTTAACTTACACATTTTTAGCTTCTTCTCTCTCTTGGAACCTCAGACTTCTCTTAGGATCTTCTTTTTACCCCAGTTTTCCCATGTTTGGTTCCTCTTTTCCTCACCTTCTGCCTTAGGAGAACCTAATATTTTTCAATTCAAGGACCCCTTTTATAGGGTTAAAGATCCCCAAACTCCACATCTCATCTATTTTAATTTGTCAGTAACCCAAATAAATAAAATAGCAAGACTTCACAAGCTTTAATGGAGCTCTGGACTGCTTTGGAAGGGCCATTAAATAATGTTTGTTTTTACTGAGTGCTAGAAATAAACTGAAAACCTATCTATACCAGCAGTAAAAGTACAAACACTTCACAATTATAAGCTCTAAAAATACATAGGCTCACACTCTGAGAATTTCTAATATAACTAATCAAAAATAAAAATCTAGATCCTCACAGAAGATATACATGACACAGTGAATATGTTAAAACTATCTTTTAAACAGTTGATAAGTAGGTCATTTCCAATATATTAAGTAAGCTATTAGAAGCATCATTTGAGTTTGAACTACCTCTAATCAAACAAAAAAATCTTTAATTGTATTACATTAATTATAAATCTTAAAAATTACTAAAGCATTATTTTTAATTTCTCATGATCTGTCCCTTATTTGTTGAGCCACAGTGGCCTTGCTGTTTTGCAAACATACTAAACATGCTTCTGTCTCAGAATATTCACTGTTTTGGGCCATTTTTTCCACAGATACCCTTATGGCTTGTTCTATACTTTCTTCAGATTTTTACTAAGAGGTCACTTTATTATAAAGGCCTTCTATAAATACCCTAGATAAAACAACCCCACACAGCACCCCCTATCCTCCATATATCACTTTATTTTTCTTCTTAGGACTTTGATTTTTTTATTGTTTATTATTATTTTTGTAATTTATTACTATCTCTCCAACTAGACTATTAAAAACAACAAAATCAATTCATTTTATTCATGTTCTCCCTTGTTCCCCAAAAGATACTGAAGCAGGTAACAAATTTAATACAACTTCAAATCCTGCTTGAAATTATATTAAGTATACAGTGAGTCACAGATAAATGATTTTAAATACATCTTTCTAACATCTCTAAATTTTGCCTCTCTCTATTACTCCCGGCATATTGCTTTTGTATTGCTTCCTCTCTTTGTTTTTAACATGGAAAGTGCTCCTAAGAAACGATGAAATGAAGAGAAAGTCATAAAAAGATTTATATATTTCAAAATGACTGGGTAATCTGGCAAGCATGGAATGAAGTCAGTTAGAAGATTTTATAGTTTTAAGAATGTACTAGTTAGGTGAGGCATAGTTTAGGCCTATGTCCCCTCAGTCAATTCTGAATTCTCCTTTCATGCAGCACCTCTCATTGCAGTTAAGACATACTTTGACAAGTATTCAAGCTTAATTACCACTGCAACTACTGTATGTGTTGTAAGTAAAAACTATGATTTATTTATGAAGAGGGTGGTATCTACATCATAATAGGCATAAGAATAATGCCTAAGTGGCCTGTGAGTTTATTATAACTTAAGAACAGAATTACCTCTCTTGGAAGATTATGTTGTCATTTTTAACTTAGCAAAGTTATTGCTTTAGCTAAGAATTTATATGTATAGTGATTTGTAATCATGAATATAGTTTATGCCAGATTCTGTTTTTGTTTTATATTGTATTTGCTATTAAATCAGAAAGCCACTCTGCACTGACAGAACTTTCAATTTGAGCAGTGATCTTAGCTCAAAAGTCAGTGCACTGGGCTTTTTACTGTTCTAAATAATGCTCTCAATGTTATAACTCATAAACAAGACTCAACAGAGAGAGGATGAACATACGCACAATTTAACTAACAAGTTTTAGTGTCGTGGGATTTTTTTCTTTAATATAGAGGCAATATATTTCTTCCACTTCCCTCTTTGAGACACCAAAAGTCTTTCACAATCAGGCCCCAGGCAATTGTACCATATTTTACCTCTCTTCATTGCTTAGAATATTGTTGCATTCATACATTTATTATTTCAACTGAAGAGCCAGAAGACTACTGACCTATTCACACTGTTAATAAAATATATAGAGTACTGAAAAATAGCCTGAAGTTTTAAGGGTATTGCCCACCCACAAAAAAGTCAGGCTTAGCAGCAGTAAAATCTCTAACCTCTCGAGTGGCAAAATGCAGATTCCAAACCCAGCCCTGAGCATTCAAAGGACATTAGACTACAGACTTCAAAAAGATACATTTGGAAAAAAAAAATTAGAGGCTATTATTCATGTAATACATAAACAATAACGTGAGCATAACAAATATATTTGACCTCTAAAGTAATAAAAACAAATGTAAAAAGAGTCTCCAGTTTTCTATTACTGCTAAGTTTATTTTCCTCATAAGTTTCACTCATTTATTCTACAATAATTTCTCATTACTGTAGCACAATAATGCATAGTCTATACCCACCTATAGTTGTCTTGTGTCTATTTAGTTTTATAGCAAGCAAGCAATTTGAGAATATGGTAATAAAGCCTCAATCACAGTAATGATGTATGATGGGCTGTAATTTCTCTGTGCTAATGGGTTACAAACAATATTACAGTGATGACGGGAATCTCATTGATTCATTATATGACTGCAATAATATCAAAATGACTTAATATAGATCACTATTAAGTCATGCACATGCTACTAACAACCTCTATATTTTACTATATAGATATATACGGAAATAAAATTAATACCAGTCTTTCTAGATAAAAGTTCACACAGCACGAAACATTTTGTGTTGAGTACCCTAAATCAATGTTTAAAGTTGAAATTACTGCATTGAATTGGTTCTTTGAAAAGAAAACCATTGATTTTAATCTGCTTGAAGCAATCAATTACTCCCTGTCCTCTTTATTCCAAACTGTAATGAAAACTAAACTGCGTTGTCTTGAAAACTAAATGTGAAGATGATCATAAACAGAATTTAAACTCCATGGATTATTCATATCTACCCATTTAGATTTGCCATTTCCATTATGAGTACATTTGCCACGAGCATTTAATGGACATCTAAAAGGGAATTCATTAAAGCAGGAGCTGTTGGCAGCACTTATGGGCTTCAGACTGCTTTATGCTTGCCTTTAATAGCTCACTATTATAAAAGTGATATATTGTGTTCATCCCATTAGTAGTTTGCAGAAAGGTCTGCAAGAGATAACAAACCCTTCTGAATATTTTCAGAACTGAAAATAAATCATAGTTTGTTTGTTTGAAGTATCATATTCTAACAATATACAATCTGAGAGTCTACTAAATTTAGTTGTTTCAAGCCAAATAAGATTTTAGGAACCACAGATACATTTTTACGAAGCAGGAACCACCTTTTTGAAATATTCCATGGTTATTAATACTAGACATTAGTAGCCATCAGGCAATCCAATCAATTATTTGAAGGTACAGTTGGAATAAGAATACAATATGTATTTCTATGAGTTAATGGCAAGACAGCAAAAGAAAGGCTAGGTAGAATATGCTTATACAAACGCATGCTGCCATTCTTCAGGAGGCATGCAAGGACTGTTTCTGGCATCTTAGATGCATTAGAAGAGCTTCTTAGAAGAATGTCATTCTTTTTGGTTTTGTTTTGTTTTTAGTTTTGGTTTTGCTTTTTGGTCCTACAGAGGACACAGAAAATGTAAACAAAGAAACACAATACATGATTTTAATGTTAAAGCTTATTTGAGGAATGCAATAAAATTTTAACTGGGAAGGGTGAATACAGAAAGGAACCCCCAATTTCAGTATGTAACCTCTATAATGCATAGGTCTAAGCTATGCTTTATTGCAAATTTAACAAATCTTACTTAAAAAATAACTCAAACCTTATGGTGGGTCAGTAGCATGCCTTTGTCTTAGAAAGGGCAGGTCTATCTTATCAATGCTTACAAGAGTCCAAAAGTCACATATATGGTTTTGGAATTAATCAATCACTTATTTTTCATAGCACATTTGCCTTTCTAATTTTGTATTGTTTATAGTAAGGGAAATTAGCTAGCATGTCCCTTATCACACATACCAGGTGTCTTTGAATTATGTTAACTGGTGTAGAATGGAAATGTTACTACAGGTAATCTAAGTCTATATATTTAAAGTCATTAAATCTCTATGAAGATAATTAACAGCTGATCCCATTCTAATATTTTTAAGAACTAAAAGCTAATCTTTTAAGTTTCTAAATTTCAGTTCATTTGCTTACTGAAACAGATGTTGCAGTGATTTCACTGCTATAAATATGGAAATGTCTAAATGTTGCATATGCATGTATCAAAAAATTACTGGTTACATAAGTAAAAGAGTTTGAGAAAAATAAATATAGGAGATTATTTTTAAACTTATGCTCTTTAGATATACATGTACTTCCAAGGCAGTCAAATGCTCAAGTTTCATTCACAGTTTGTTAATTTCCTCAAAATTACAGTCCCTCCTCAATATAGTTGACTACTCCAGCCCAAGAGCAGCATGGGAAATCTGTGCTAATTTCTAAGCCTTTGAAACATAGCCATTGAATTCACTACAATGTAGTTCCTAATATTTAATAAACACTTTAATGTGTATGACACTCCTGGTTAAGTAATGTAATTCAGATTTCTAAATATTTATGTTACTTTATAGATTTATATGATTGGGTTCACACACTCATACAGTGCACATGCAGAAACCTAACCATAGTAAAACAGTTATGACCTAGGGGGAAACAACCTTCTATTATAATCTGAAGCAGTGTTAAATAAATACCTTTCCTGTTCAAGAGAGATTATCACAGATTTATTCTTTAATAACCAACAAATATTTTCAGTTCCTCTGCACATGTTACACTAAACATAAGGGGAATAAAAAGCGGGATCTGTATCCAACAAATTCTGTGTCTAAATCCATACTAATTTAATTGTACTGATAAAGAATCAAGTAAACAACTGTTTTACTTAGGCTCCAGTGGTAAAGTATCAGGTGGTTCTGAATAAGTATTTGAAAGAGTTGCCTTCCCAGCCAAAGAAATGTTCTCTTGCTCAAAACCAGTACAGACATTTCTGAGTAATAAACACACAAAAAATGCATCTCAAAAAGCCAATTCTGAAGGGTAATACAACCATTTACTTAGCTTCATGACTGGCAAAATTTCAGAGAGGAAAACCATCTCTTCTTCCCAGTAACTAGGAGTCATTCTTTACTGTAGCAAACTCATTGAAGTATATTAACTTATGAGTCATCTGGAGAATTAGCGAATGGAAGGAACTAAAAGCCCAATTTATTTCTATCTATGTGTTGGCGAAAGGCAGAGACAAGGTATATCAGAGTACAACTACTTTTCTTTTCCTCACAATTAAATGCATACAGTGTCATTATCAAGATGAAACAAATTAATGTTTTATAAGATTGACAACTAATTTATTATGGCATATAAAGGGTTACATGTTAAACAAATTACATATAATCTACAAGTGCATTTTGAAAGATAAGATTATCAATGTCAGATTCTTCCCAATTAAAAAAAGCTTTTGAAAAATAAGCTGTCTTGAAAATAGCCTCATAACCACAGAACTAATTCACCTTCCAACTTAAAAGACAGTATCAAGGTGCAAAGCCAGACTTCAATTAGCTAAGATCATTTGCCTAAGGAGCAATCATAAATTTTTTCTTCTCCTTAACTAGCATATGGGAGTTGGATACAGAACAGGGAAATTCTTGTTTCTATCCTTAATCATTCTGACATAAATGAAAGAATCCACGGCAAAACAACAGACTTTCATGATGACCATGCATGTAAATGTTCCTACTAATATTATGAATTTGTCTCTGGTTTCAAGATATCTACAAACAGTTAAAAGCTATTAAAATCACAAGGGTACAAGATTATAAATGCTAGACTGATTTTAAGTTGCTCTAAACTCCTACAAGTTCAACAGAAATGGAGACAAGGATTAGCACTAAAATTGCAGTTAGAAATACCTATCTGCTCCAATGTCTTTCTCGCCATACACACATACTCCTTTAAAGACTTCTGAAATTTAAAATAAGTATTTTGAAATGATTACATTATTCAACAAAGATAATTTTTAAATGATGTGATTAATCATTAATAGTTCAAGTGGGTCCTAGAATTAATGGATAGATGAATTGTAACTCTCTGGGGACTAGGAAGCTTTAAAAAACTAAGGCTAACTGATGCTATGTGAGATCATGCCTGAGTGTGACTTACCTGACCAGAAAAGAAATTGGCTTAACAAATAGACTGACTTGCCCTCACCTGGACCCTTAGAGTGTGATCCCTGGTTCAGATGATGATGGATCAGATCGTTCTCAAGGAGGAAGAAACCCGAGTTGGATAGGTTTGCCACAAGCCCTTCACAGGAAGATGTCAGTCTTCTGTGCAAGACAAAAAAGAAAAGAAAAAAAGGTACAGTGGCAGTGGATGAATTCTCCTTTCTTAGGAGAGGAGAAAAAGTCAGGTATGCATATTCTCCATTTAACTACCTCCTTTCTGTACACAAGGCAAAGGAAGTCTCTACAAAAGTTGGGAGAGACAAAGGTATCAAAAGTCTAAATCATTTTGGAATGGAAATGATAATAAAAGATGCTAATTACAACTCCTCATTTTCATGGCCTCTTTGAATTTGATTTTGGGAAGATCAACGATCAAAAGTTTGCTTTCATGGGCAAAGTATTAGCACTAGAATATTTCTAAAAATGCTTAAGAGTGGATATGGAAGATGTCAACAATCCAGCGTCAACCCAAATGACTAAATTATTTTCAGATATTATAGCTACTCTAATGGTGATTTAAAAGAATGTATCTTTCCAGAGTTCAAATTATCTGGCATTCCAAAGACCAGCATCTGATGTCTCTAACATGTTCCAATCAGATTTTCCATAGGTATAAAATATTCTTATTGAAAATTTCAAAGAAGAATTCCAAAAATGTTGTTTGTCCTCCAAAATTGATGACTTACTTCTTTTAATTTAAGAATCTATATTCAAAAATGTCACATAAGTCTTTTTTATAGATACGCAAAGTTACATTTTAGAGAATTAGTAAACTCCAGGATTTTACAGATTCTATTTTGCCTTCCTAAACACAGTTATTTCTGTGTGTATGTTTACATAAAAATTTTATTTAGTCTTTTTTTTTTGCAATGCCATGTACGTCTAATATTAATTAAACTGTTTTCCTTCATGGATAAGTCCAGAATTTCAGTGTTCTGTATGTATGGGTATCATTTAGTTTTTATTCTAAAAACAAAAATCATTAAGCAAAAACTTTCATTTTATGTGAATGAGATGATATGGTGGGACGATACAGAAGCTAATAAATGCTACCTTAATAAAGTACTCAGAATAAGACTGGTTGTAAAAGTTCAATAGCTACTGTAAAAATCTAATAGGCTAAGTAATTAATAGCCGATAAATTTATATGAACATTCTCACCTCCCATCCTACAAGATAAACACGAACAACTAGATCTAGTAATCTGTACAGTTCAAAAGGCAAACAATAAAGTTGATCCCTATACTGAAGATTATTACATCAGGGTACAAAATTTAGTACTTAAACTCAACTGTGAAAGAAAATTACTAGGAAGCAAGGCTTGATGACAAAAATATTATTATCAACTATGATGCTATTGGAGTTAGTTCAAATGCTTTACAGACTCATTTTGCATGTACAAGTAGATCAGCTTTTTATGAAGGGAACTGTTTACAACATAGAAGATTCCAGAAGAGAGCTACAATACTCTCTGCAAAGGTCACAAATAGAAGAGCCAAAGTGTTTAGATTTACCAGATCATCCTGGGTAATTCCCTTTACGAGCATTATAAGGAGGTAAGATGCTATATGGCCAAAATGAGGTCGCCAATGCTAAAAGAAAAGGCAAAAATGAATTCTTCATGACACTTATTTATCATAGAAATAGCAGAATCTTTAAGACTCCTAAACCATGCAGTAATAAAAGAATGAAGCTAAGAACAGTTGCTCAAAGCAGTGCCTTGCCCTATGTGATAAACTCACTTAAGAAACAGACTCTTAAAAATCCATTCAAATTTTACTACATGTTCTAAGGTAGAGAAGATGTGAAACATTCTATTACTTAATTCAAATACGTGAGTAATTTTTCAACTTAGGACCAAAACTATAATGAAAACTAGAAAAAAACTGAATGTCAAATGGAGTAAGTTCATTTGTAACCTGGGTGTAATTTTTGCATAACTCTAGGACATGTCTTCAAAGATCCAAACCAAATTACTAAATTTTAGTATTCAGTATTTTATAGATATTTGCTAATCTAAGAATTATCTGTATTTTAACAATGATTTTGTGAATATTAACTGTTAATAAATACGTGATCTAGTATGTACAGACACTAACTTTAATCCCTTTGGTTAAATGGAGCGTAAAAGGGAAAAATTAGTCGGAGGCTCATGGTAAAGTTAGAAATTGCAGGGGTTTTACTGGTAATAATCTGGTTAAGAGGCTGCAACACAAAGTGTAACAACACAAGAGTCTCTGGAGAAAGACTAAGTGGGTTTGAATCATAGCTCCCCCACATACTAGCTGTATGACTCATCAAGGGGAATACCCCTTGAGCCTCAGTTTTCCACATAAAAATTAGGGTACGGCTAACTACACTGTAGGGTTGTTATGAGGGTTAAAGTAAGATTGGACGGGTAGCACAGTGAATAGCACACACATGAAAGCTGCTCCATAAATGGCAGCTATTGTTATTATTCTTTACTAAATCTTTCCCAAGAATTTAAAAGCCTCCCAAAGAGAAATTATAAATTATACACGTTTTGTGATAACTAAAATACATCATGTACTCATTTCTGATGTCATTTCACAACTATTTACTAACTCAGAAAATATGCGTGGTGCTGGAGATGCCACGGTGACCAAGACAGATACAACTCCTTCCCTTATGGAATTTAGTTTTGTGAGGACGACAGACAAATAATTGCATTAATTATAGTTGTGAATAATCACAGTGTGACAAGTACTTTGAAGACTAAAGACTAAGCAATAGGACTTCATATAACTGGAGGCTCTCAGGAAGGAAGGAAGGGTGAGGGAAGGCTGTCCAGAGAAAACAGTGTAGAAATTAGCAAAACAAAGAAGAGAGAAAGATCATTCCAGGCAGAATAAACAATATATGCAAAGGCCCTGGTAAAGTATTTGGAGAATTCAGGAACTGAAAAAATGCCAGAGTACCTGGAGAAAAGAGGGAAAAAGGAAAATGGTACAGGTTAAGGCTAGAGAGGAGTTTCTCCAGCAGATTCTATAAGCCACGGAAAGGACTTGGTATTTATCCTAATAGCAACGGGAATCCACTAATTTTCATTTTAAAACAATAACTTTGACTATTGTATGTGAAGAATCACTTCGAGGGATGCAAGAATAGATATGGGCAGACCATTAGGAAACTGCCACAGAGGCATGGAGAGGTGGCCTGAACTAGGAACATGTTAATACAGATAAAATTATATGAAATCAAATATTTAGGACAGAGAACTGAAAGGTCTTAACAGGTACAACAATGAGTTCCAGGTTGTAGACAAGAGTGTCAGATGCCATTTACCGAATTGAGAAATCTAAAGGTAAAGCAGCTTTTCCAGGGGATGTTATGAATTCTGTTTAGAGCCTCTCGAATTTAAGATGATAAATGATGTGAAGTAGACAGCTGGATATATAAATCTAAAGTCAGAAGACAAGCTGAGCTAGAGATATATAATTGGACTCTTCAGCAAATAAATGGTAACTAAAGATACAGGAGTACATGAGACTAGGGAGAAAACAGAGAAGACAGACATGAAGACCTAAGTCCAGCTATGAAAAACAATGTTTAAAGGTCAGGCTTAGGAAAATTAGTATACAAAGAAGCTGAGAAGGAACTGTCAGAGAGATTAGAATAAAACAAGAGAGCATGGGGTCAGAGAAGCTAAGGAAAAGGAGAAATTGTTTCAAGAAGGAGAAAGCGATCAATTATATTGAATGCTGCTAGAAGTTCATTAAGGGTAAAAAAGTATACACCAGCTTTATAAATACTACTGTCTCTGGTGATCTCAGCTGAAGCAATAAATGGTGTAGTTCTCTTATTTTAGGCATGACAATCATTTTCTTAAAAAGATCAGATAATACATATTTGGCTTGTGGGCCAACTACTCAGCTTTGTCATTGTTGCTTAAAAGCAGCCAAAGACAATATAAAAAGGAATAGGTGTGGCTGTTTTCCAATACTTTATTTATGAAGCAGGAACTGGTCCACAGACCATAGTTTGACAATTCTGTTTTATATCAATCAAGTCTCAGATCAGCAAGGCCTTTCCTGTTCTTCTAAAGTAGACTCTTCTTTCCATCTCTCTCCATTTCATCTATCATACCATCCTGCATTACTGTCCTCACAGCACTTATCTAGTATCTTAAATTACCTTTGTGATTTGCTTAGTTATTAAATATTTCTCTCTGCTTCCTCTGGAATGCACGTTTCATGAGAATAGAGATCAAGCCTGTACAGTTCATGTTTTTAAATCTCTAGTATCCAAAGCAGAGATGCTTTTCCTAGTACATTCAATGAGTATTTTTTTTTCTTTTCTGAAAGAGTGAACTTGCTCTTCCAGTCATGATGCCATAACAAGCTCCCCCGCTTACCCATCTGCCTTCAACAAGAACAGCGGGCTAGATATAAGAAGCAGCAGTTTTGTGACAATGGAAAACAGGCAGCGCAGGACTGGGAATCCTGTAAGAAGGGAACCAACAATGTGAGCATTCTGGACCGTAGAGGCAAAGGGGGGATCCTAAGCATAGTACAGCAGTCTCACTAAGCTGAGGAAATAGATGGAAGAGTTCAGAATCTGAGGTAACCTGAACTTTCAGGGCAGAGTTTCAGAAGGAGTTTAAGAATGTTCACAGACTTCTTGTCAGAAACTACAATAGCCAGAAGACAATGAAACACATTTTTAAATAGCAGAAGGAAAGAAAATGTCAAACCAGAATTCTATACCCAGTAAAAATATCTTTCAAAGGTAAGGGCAAAATAAAGAATGTTTCAGCCAAAAGGAAAGAAGCTGAGAGAATCTGTTTCCATCAACACCTGAACTACAAGAAATGTGGAAAAAGTTTTTCAAATGGAAAATAGAGAAGATATATAGAAATTTAGAACTACACACAAAAAGTGAAGTGTCAAATAGGACATATGTTGGTACATATAAAATCCTTCCCCTTCATTCTTCAATTTCTCTAAAAGATGACAACTAAAAAATAATAACAATGTATTGAGAGGTTATAAATGTAGAAAGTACATGAGAACAATGACAATAAGAGCATTAAGAACAGAAGGATTTAAATGGAAGTACAAAGTTCTACATTACATGCAAAGTGCTGTAATACCATTTCAGGGTAGGTAAGTTAGAGATGCATATAATAAACCACAGAGAAACTCTTAATAAATTAAAGAAAGAGGTATAGCTAACATACCAATAGTAAAGATAAAGTAAAATAAAATTTAAAAACTCAATCTAAAACTGGCAGGAAAAGAGGAAAAAGGAAACAAAAAACAGATGGGGAAAAAAAAAACCTAGCAAGATGACGGCCATATCAATAATTATACCAAAGAGAAATGGTCTAAACCAGGGTCAGTGATCTCCAGACCAAAGGCCAAATCCAGCTTGACACTTTTTTCTTCATAGCCTATAAGCTAGAAATGGTATCTGCATTTATTAATGGCTGAAAAAAATTTTGAATAATAGTATTTCATGACAGATGCCAAATTTTGAAATTCAAATTTCAGTATCCATAAATATAGCTTTATTGGAACAGAATCATTTGAGATCATTTACATATTGTCTGTGGCTGCTTTTGCACTAAATAAATGATAGAGTAGTTGTTACACAAACTACCTACAAGGCCCAAAATATTTACTAACTGGCCCTTTACAGAAAATGTTTCCTGGTATCTAGTCTAAACATTTCATTTATAATGCAGTGATCGTAAGACAGGATACTGTGTATGAAAAAAACACTTCAGATATAGAGAAACAGGAAACAAGTAGATTTAAAAAAAAAAAAGCCAAGACAATTCTTGAAAAGAATATCAAATTTAGAGGACTTATACTACCTCATTTTGAAACTTACTAAAAGCTACAGTAATCAAAACACTGTAATACTGGCATAGAATGGTCTTACAGATCAATAAAGACAGAATAGAGACTTCAGAAATAGATGTGTACATATATAATCAATTAACTTTCTACTAAGGGGCAAGATAACGCAATGGAAGATAAAAACAGTCTTTTTAGTAAGTGGTGCTAAAAGAACCTGGTATCCACTGTGGGGTAATGAACCTCTACTCTATCTCACACCACAGATAAAAATTAACTTGAAATTGATCACAGGTATAAATGTAATAACTAAAAATATAATACTTCTAGAAGAAAATACAGGAGAAAAGAGCTGTGATCTTGTGATACGTGAAAATTTCTTAGGACACAAAAAGTAAGCAAAAAAGAAAAAAATGATAAACTAGACTTCCTCAAAATTAAAAATGTCTATTCTTCAAAGAATACTATTATGAAAGCAAACAGCAAATCACAAACAACAAATCACTGATGGGGAGAAAACACAATGCATATGTCTGAAAAAGGACTGGTATACAGAATATATAAAGAATATTCTATAATACATAAATATACCAATAAGAAAAAGGCTAAAGAGGTGAACAGACACTTCACAAAGGGAGATATATGGAAGATCAGTAAGTCCACGAAAAGATGCTCCATATTATTAGTGATTAGGAAAATACAAATTAGTACTCTAGTAAAGTTCGACCATACACTATAATGGCTAAAATTTAAAAGGCTAACAATACCAGATTGACAATGTTGGCAAAGATGTGGAGTAACTGAAACATTCAAAAATTGTTGGTAAGAATATAAAATGGTACAACCGCTTTGGAAAACAGAATGACAGTTAACACCTATCCTATTACTTGACAATTTCACTCCAAGAGAAATCAAAATAAATGCCCTCACAAAGACCTGTAGAAAATATTCACAGCAGCTTTTTTCATAACAACAAAAAAGAAAAAAAGAGGGGAAAAAAGTCCATCAGCAAATGAATATAAATATATTGTAGTGTATGCACACAATGGAATAATAAAAAGGAACAAATACGTAATAACATGGATCAATCTCAAAACCATTATGCTGAGAAAATGAAGCCAGACACTAAAGAGTATATACTACGTGATTCCATTGATACGAAACCCTAGGAAAGATAAATCTAATCAATAGTGAAAATAGTAGATCATTGGTGGCCTGGGCCTGGGAGAGGTGACTGACTGGAAAGGGGCACAGGGACATTTTATAATGATGGAAATGTTCTCTATCTTGATTGTGGTGGTCATTACATGTTCATTATATGTATACATATACCTCCATCATAACTCATTAAATTGTATATTCTATTAACTAAATCTCAATAAATTTTTTTAATGTACAAAAGAGTGAACTAGAAAAGGCTAAAAAGAATGAACTTGAACGGGCTGAGAAATGAGCAGGTGATGAGGGCATGGTGATAAGCAGTATAGACAACACTTCTTAGAAGTCTGGTTATGAAAGAGAACTAAAAAATTAGGTAGTAACCAAAAGGGAAGCAATGTGGTTCAAAGTCCAACAGTTTGGTGCCCCATTTTGGTTGGGGCCTGAGCTGGTGGCAGCAGGTCAAGCCAGACAAGCTTAGCATATGGTAGATGCTCAAGATAAGAAGCTGGATGCTGGGAAAAGAAGCTCTGGGAGCTTGTTTCAAACAAGTTCATATGGAATTGCAAGCAATATCAAGTAAATGACCATTCAGTAGTAGTATTGCACCATTTAAGGCAGTTCCAAAATAAATATGCACACAAACCCAATGAAATACAGCTTTTAAGATATGTCTACAATCAAAATAGACATTCAAACCTTTTGAACATCCTTCAAAAATTGACTGTTTTCCTTTTTTGGGGTAAAAGGAAAGCTGACAGAATAAAGATAAAGCTATATAAGACATCTTAACATGATGGGAGAAATTTAAATGTAACTATTCTATGTTTTGATCAGATCTGCAAGTAAGAATATCTTTTTTTTTTTAAAAAAAAAAAAGCTTTCTTTAAAATTAGAATCTAACTGAAATTAGTTTGTTCAAAAAGTTCAAGTTAGAAAGTGATGATTTCAGCATACTAAACCTATCATGAAAATCATAAGACAACTGAAAATAGAATAGCAAATAATGATTTAAACAACAAGACAATATATTCCTAACACTTTCTCCTCTTTGGGTAACACTGGAAATTTTTCAATTACTATTTAAAAATTTCTACTTTCACTTACAAGAATTACACTTCTCAAAAGATGACCAAGTTACTTGCCCAAATGCTTCTTCACTCTGAGTCAGAAACTTGATCAAAAACTGTTTTTTCAAAAACATCTTACCAAAAAGTTAAGCAGTAACTAATATTACAATTCAAGGAAACAGATTTTTCAGCAAGGGTATACAACCTACAGAGATTGTGAATTTAAAAATAAAGACAGATTTTTATCTTGGAAGAATACTAACATCTCATTCCCTACACATAGGACCAGGTAAGTGAAGATAGGCAACAACACTTCTGATGTAGAATTGGTAACTGCAGGATAATCTTGTCAACTTAAGGTGTGCATTTCTGTCATTTAATCTATTTGCTCCATAGTTCAGTGTTGGTCTAAAGTGTTCTTTTTGCAAATATTTTACTAATAATTGTATTCTACAGCTATGTAGTATTCTTGGCAATATTGTTTAAACAAACCTAATATTAAGGGCAATAACCAGAAAAATACAAATTGTAGGCTTTTGAAACAGCTGGGTTGTTCTCAAAAATGCCAATATCATGAAAAAGAAAAAGTGACATAAAGATGCTTATATTAAACAGAAATAACTAAATTCAATATATGATCACTGTTTCTAGCATTAAAAAAAGCTACACAGGACATTATTGAGACAACTGGAAAAATTTAAATATGGACCATATATTAAATGATGTTCTTGTATCAGTTATATTTGAGTGTGATAATGGTATTTTCATATACAAGAATATTCCTGTTCTCAGGAGACACATGAAAAGTATTAGAGGTTAACTGTCATGATGTATGTAACATATTCAAATGGTTCCTAAAAAGGTGAATGTAATGTGTACATGTAAACGTGTCATAGAATGAGAGGTAAAACAAATGTGGCAAAATGTATGGTATAAAGGCATTTGTTATACGATTCTTTAAGTTTTTCTGTAGATCTGGAATTTTAAAAAATATACATGAAAAAAATTTTAATTTTAAAATAAAATTTAAAAATTTTTAAATTAAAAAATAATTTCCCATAATTATGAAAAATCTGTTAACATTCAATTCCTTTTTGATGAATAATATAAAACGATAACAGAGGAGTAACTAACTGCCATTAGAACAGTACTAATGGAGACAACAGAGGCCATAAAGAAAGTAGTTATCCTCACGTAACACCTTGATCATTTCTGATTACAAACAGGGCAATAACATCAATAGTTACTCATATTCTTATGTAATGGCAAATTAAATTTTAAAAAAACTATAAGCAGTACACTATCTATTATTAACTGAAATGATCTAAAGTTGATTAAATTATTTTCTTTCAGGTATAGTCCCTGGCATAAAGTTTGAAATTACTGGAGGCTTTTTGTCCATATTCATGAGGCATGTTGGTCTGCAACCTTCTTTTTCTGAAATTTCCTTGTTGGATTTTGATATTAGTGCTATAACAGATTCATAAGAGACTTGGAGGAGTTATTCTCTTTTCTTTTCTGATAGTTTGTGCTTGAGTGGTTTTATTCTGAATGCAAAAATTTGACAGAATTCACCATTGATGCCATCTGGGACTGCAATTTCCTCCATGGATAGATTTTTAACTATAAATTTAACTCATTTTATTGGATATTAAGCTAGTTGGACTTTCTATTTCTTCTTTCCTTAGCTCTGTTTTTAAAAGTATTTGGCATTCTCTCTCAGTTGTGAAATTTACTAGCAAAAATTTATTTATAAGGTTCCCTAATTATCCTTTTAATGTCTGTAGGATCGATACTGATGTCCCTTTTTTCATTCCTGATATTGATAATTTGTGGAGGTTTTTTTTTTTTTCTCATTTTTTGCTCCTTAGTCTGTCTTGCAGGATTTAATATATTTTATATACTTATTTTTTTCAAATAATCATCTTGTCATGTCAGTGGTGCTCCTTATTGATTGTTTCATATTTCATTGACTTCTACTCATATTTTAATAATAACCTTTCTTCTACTTTCGAGTTTAACTTGCTAATTTTTCCTGAAAATATAAGTAGACTACAATGATTACCTATGACAACAAGTCTTGAGTAAGAATTATTTTTCAGAAATAATGTCCCTAACTCTAGCTACACTGAGGTTGACTATGCAGCATACAATCAAAAATTTTCACTAGAAAATAATTTAGAGATTACTCAGTTTATTATTTACCCTCCTGGGAGATTCATAAACCACTTTAAGAATCTGATGAAATTACAAATCTTTTCACAGAAATGTACAACATGAAACTATTAACATATTATTTCAAGGATCCTAGGATTCGTTTTTCCTAGTCTCATTCAATCCTTTCATTTCACACGGACTAAATTTGAGGTTTAAACTACAAATAACTTACACAACTAAGCCAATGTTAATAATAGATATGATTTAGGAAACATTAATTTTGTGTGAATCTCTTTTTATTTATTATCTCTAACCCTCAAAACAACCCCACAGAGTGCTTTCTGGTGTTTTATTTAGGAAAAAAATCTGGTATCTAAAGAAGTTAGGTAAATTTCCCAAGGCCACAGACCTAAGTGATAAAGACAAGCACTGAAATCAAGTTAATCAGATTCCAAAACTAAAATATTTTCCACCACAAAATGTGGCATTAGTGGTAGAGGCAAAACTAGACAGCAAATCTCTTGACCCTGTCTTCCTCACTATATGGCTTAGATATGTATGTTTAAGTCAGAACACTGACATGAAAATTTAATAGGGCCAAATAAATTAAGTAATGTCATACTGTGACAAATAAATTATACAAATTGGAAAGGTATACTGTAGGAAATGTGAAGCACCTCTATGCAACAGGTGTCAAAACACCCTTCTAAATGTGGTAACAGTAAAGAAAAGTGATACTTACTGGAAATACAAGTCCAGGTAGATTTCAATAATAAATGTAAATATTCAGATTTAAAAGCAATTTTGCATTAAGAAACCCCAAAAGACTTTATGAGTTAAAAAGCTTGACTGAACAGCCACTTCAGTTTTACTATAAACAGAATATACATATAGCTTATTTTATATAGATATAAGGCTTCAATTAAAAAAAAACCACAATGTTGGCAAGAATATGAAAAACTGAAACCCTTGTGCACTACTGATGGGAATGTAAAATGGTAGAGCCAGTCTACAGCCATACCACCCTGAATGCACTCTCATCTAAAATGATAGAATGATGAACAGAATGATAGTTCCCTAAAAAATTAAAAACAGAATTACCATATGATCCAGCCATTGCACTTCTGAGTATATACTCAAAAGAATTAAAAGCATGGGCTAGGAGAGTTATTTGTATATGTGTGCTCATGGCAGCATTGTTCACAATAGCTAAAACATGGAAGCAATCCAAGTGTCCATTGACAGATGAACAGATAAGCAATATGTGGTATATATTCACAACAAGATATTATTTAGCCTTAAAAAGGAAAGTAATTCTCATATTTGCTACAACACTGATGAACCTTGAAGACGTCAGCTAAGTGAAATAAGCCAGTCACAAAAAGACAAGTACTGTATGACTCCACTTAAACGAAGTACTAAGAATAGTCAAAATCATACAGACAGAAAGTAAAATGGGGGTTATGGGTAGGGGAAAATGAAGAGTTATTGTTTAATGGGTACAGAATTTCAGTTTCACAAGCTGAAAAAAGTTCTATAGACAGACTGTGGTGATGGTTACACAACAATATGAATGTATCTAATACCATTGTATACTTAAAAATGGTTAACATAATAAATTTTATGTTATGTATATTTTGCCACAATAAAAAAACTTGGGAAAAAGAAGATGTCAGTAAGATTAATATGTATTAGGTTATAGCAACTGTATTAAAATTCATCTATCTCAAGTCACACATTTCAATCATCTGTGAGAAATGTCATATTTTTCTAAGCACATAAGAAACCAAACTGAATATACAGTATTTTTATGCTGCCAAAAGACGGTATCAATTCTGAATCATTTAAATATTAGTTTACAAATACTGCTTATAGCTTAATAGCATTGTAGATGTAGCTTCAGAGATATTGGCTCTAGACAGTAATTATATACTCAGACTAATGTTTCAGTTAATGGACGTGCATTTTAGTGATAATTGCAATGCTTGAATATAATGTGCCTTTATTAGCAGTAAAAAATAAAGCCAGCTTATCCAACTGAAAAAAAGGCTGTTTATTTTTATAACTGCTTAATTTTTATTAAAAAATATTATCAAATGGTAAAAAGAAAACCTATAATAAATACTAGCATTTTATTTAAAATTATAAAAATATACATAAAAACTTAATTATGGTGAACAACATAAGCTGAAGTTGTAAAAAATGAATTAATGTAATGATCCAAGAAAATAATTAGATAATCTAATAATCAGACTAGATCCAAGAAAATAATCATTACATTGGGAATGTAAAGGCCTAGATTCTAGTTTTCTCTCTAACACTTGCTAGGTATCAGACCTCACAGGTCCTCACTATCAAAACAAGGTTAAAAAAAAAAACCAACAATGAACTGCCTCAAGGTAGCAGATGATTTATCAAGATTCTTTCCAGTTCTAAACTTTACAGTGTCATTACAGTTTATAAATATTAAATTAAAAACTTAAAAGTAAAATATTCTAAAATGTGATATTCTGTCTAGGTTCATGAACATTTCTATATCTAGAAAAAAAAATACTCACAAATGATAAGTTACAAAAAACCACAGAATTTCTAATCCAAAATAGAAAATATTTTATATAAATTAAAAACCACAACCCCAAGTCTTGTTCCCCTCTGACACTTTTTTTCATTGAAATTATAATAGATGATTTAATTTCCCATCAGCAAAAAAACCTGGACAGACATCCAAGACACAAGTGAAAGCACAATAAAACAGAAGAGTTGGTAGGCCCATTTTTAATTAGTAGCAGTTAAAATGCCCCAGAACCTCAACAAGACTATTAAACTGTTGAACGAAAAGGGCTTACTACTAAATTAATATTGCTATCAAAGACCGTACTACTTTTAGTACTGAAGTCATTTTTATGTCAATATACATTTTTCATATTATGTGAACACACCCAACATTTAAATACCATGACAATGTAAAGCGTAATCGCAATCATTTTGGTAATTTTACATGGGTATACATAAAAATGAAATAAATTTTTAAGAAACCAAAAGCCAGAAGTTTATAAATGGGCTCCACCACAGAATGGCCTAAGTGTTCCTAATTATTTGAAATGGCAATTTCTCCAGCCTGACAATTATGTTCAAAACGCTATATTCAAAAACGTATGACACAACAATAAAATTGTCCAAAGTCAATGAGGAACAAAGAAATGATAGTGTAAGATTTAAAAAAGCAAATTTACGTGTATTTGGCAGACTTCACAGCATCCTGAAAAACTAAGTATGATACAAAGTAATGTGAAAATCCTTAGACTTTTTCTATGTAATCAAGTTAATTGTAAAGACATAAACACTGGTTATTTTTAATGTTTCTTTGAATAAGAAATGATGGAAAATACAGAAAAGCACAGGAAAAATTTAAAATTCTCTTCAGCTGTCATGAGAGATAAAGAAAGTGAGTATTTTGGTTCATTTCCTTATAGTCTTTTTGTTCCTCCTTTTAAACAGTGGGATCTTGTGGAGAGTATAGCTCAAGTGGTAGAGGGTATGTTTAGCATGGACAAGGTCCTGGGTTCAATCCCTAGTACCTTCTCTAAAAATAAATAAACCTAGTTGACCCCACTGCCATAATAAAAATGAATAATACAATGATAAATAAATAAAATACATATTTTTTAAAAAGACTGGTCAGTTTAAAAAATATATAGTGGGATCTTACTGTGTATTTAGTATTATGTACTATTAAATGACACAAAAGAAACATTTTTCAAATGACTTCAGATTTCATGCTGATAGATGTATGTTTATACTACATTCCCTATCTACAAATACCAAAGCAATGAGGACTGAAATTTTCTAATAATGTTTCTAGACATGGCATTACTAGATCAAAGGGTATGTACATTTTTATGACTCTGAACATGTACTGCAAATAACTTAACAGTAATATTGGATTAGTATGTGGTTTTTCTAACAGTATGGAATAAGAGGCCCAAAGACATGGATGTCAAATAACTGTTTAGTTAACTAGCATTTAACACAAGACTGGATATGTAGGACTTCACACTTCACTTAGCCAAACAGGCAAACAGAAATCTAAATCAAGCAAGCGAGAAATATTTGTGCGTGAAGAGGCACCCTCACTCTTTGGTAACACATCCAATATATTAATCAGAAGGTAGAATTTTTGAATAAGAGTTGCTTAAAGTGTAGTTCAGGGATCACCGACATCAAAATTAGTAGGAGTACTTACAGAGAATTCTGGAACCTGCCCTAAATATACTGCGTCAGCATCTCAGAGAGGTACAGAAACCTGCACTTAACAAACTCTCCTGTAACAGGATTCTTACATACACCATAGTTTGAGAACCACCTTTCCAGAAGCATCATATTGAGGATTTGGAGCTATAATGAAGCTTTGGGGACTTAGCTGAAACTAATTTTTTTCTTTTAGCTAGTAATTCACTTTTCAATTTTATAGAAATCACTGTATAACAAATAGAAACACAGAGAAATCTTGTTCTGTTTAGTAAAACTAGAAAAAGATAAATTATCCCTTTCCAATCAGAAAAATAGTAATAATGACAATGTAACTTAAGATACTTTTATTTCCATGATCAAAGAGTATGTCCTAAGTGGAAATTAGAATCCTAAACATGACGTATCTGTAGGGCAAGTAATTTGCAGTTTGACCAGCCTAGGTCTGAATTCCATCTTCACTACTTTCCATTTGTGAAAACTTCTGGCATATTTTAATTACAACATCAAAACCCTCCAAGAAAAGAAACTTCTCTTCATATTCACCTAGAATAGTAGTTGAAAGCTGTTTAGCAGAGCATGAATGAAATAAATTCCCAATTTCAAATGACCAAGATAACCAATCTTATGAAGACCACTTCTGCTTTCTTTAATGTCAACTTCAGTATTATTACAATCACTCCATCAATTCACATTTCCATATACAATTTTTCCACTCCTCTTATCTTTTCTTTCATTGTCACCAAGGTCTACTAGTAGTATCCTTATCTTTTTACTCATTGCTTTGCTTTTTAGGGAAGAATAATTCAACTAACATTTAAATTTAGTAACAATGAGAAAGAAGGTCCTTCAAGTACCTTATTTTTCAGACTTTTAGATTTCCAGCCCTTTTAATATAGAAAGATTATCCTTTATCTATGACCTTTTTTAAATTACCTGAGAGGCTGTGGAGGGTAATTCAAAGCATATAGGTCTAGAGATAAGCATTAGCAATTAACATTTTAATGTATTTTCTTCTAACCTTTCGGGGTGAGTTTTAAAAAATATTTATATATTTGTAATGTGTTATCCTTTAAAACATAACATTGTATCAAAAGCATCATACCATGTCAATAAAATTTTTCATAAAAGAAAAAAGTTTGGTTATGTCTAAAATGAGGGAGTACAAAAACTTTTCACTCTCAATCCAAACAAAACTCCACTGGTTGCTTGATACTTATTTCATTAGATGCCATACTGTAACTTATTTAATCAATCTTCTATTCTTTTAAATATCACTGGGTACACAAAGTTTTGTCTGCATTTCAAATTATTTCCTCAGGTATACTTCTGGACATAAAACCCTGAGTCAACATATGTGAACATTTTTAAGGACCTTGTTATTTTAATTATATTTTATGTGGTTTGGTTTCTCTGAAGCAAAACGGGTTATAAAATAAGCTGTAAAACAAAAGATAGCAGAATTATTACTTTGAAAGTCAAATTTTAGAAACATACCTTCAGTTTAATACCTAGAGAATCTATTCTAATTGACAACTTGTAATGAAAATGCTAAATGCAAAATGTTTATGTACTTGGTCATAAACTTCAAGGTCTTAAAGAAAAGATATGCATATAACAAAGTTCAGAAAAATTTCACCTCTAATACATAAAAACCACCACGAAAGAGCATAAAAATCTTTATGACAATATACAGTTTATATATATTTATTCCTCCCGAATAATGTCTGACTTCAAATAATGTTTGGCTTCCTGAAATTGGCTGATTTAACTATGAATATTATTGGAAAGCAGGCTATTTTAATACATACCAGAACGAATTCTTATTTCACTAAGAATTCTTAACTGTCTTTACAGGACTTGAATAGATATTAGCTATAAAGCCCAAGCTATTAACTCCAAATATTATCCATATTTTCCCAAAGTTTCCATGTAGAAATTTTTAGATGTTTTCTGACATATAAAGGCCTAGATTTAAGTTTAAATTAGAGGCATCCTGTTCCTTAAAGGTGAATCCAACAGTTGTGGTCAAAAAATAAAAACTAAATTTAATAAATCACTAATTTATAAATAGAGAATTTAATATAGCTTGCTGATACTCTGTTGGGTTGACTCAAATGTATAGCTTTGAATGACTATAGCTACCTCAAGAGACAGATTTCTGTAACTGCTTAAGGTAATGGCTAATAGAGAATATTTAAATGGAAAGTAAAAAATAAACCATATCATTCTTCCCAAATATACATGACTTTAAGATATAAGTGAACATGAAATGAGGTTTATATGCATTTCCTGTCATAGAATTTGGTCTGTTTTTAATCATCTTTCTGCCAATATAGAAAGACAACAGTAAGAATCCAAAGATTCTTATAAATTTACAAAGATCCATGTCTGGAAATCCTAAATCTGTTCACATATGACCTAGCAATGATAACTTACCACCTACCTATAAATCAAAATTCCCAGCAGTATAATAATTTGTATTTTTAGCAAGTATCCTAAGCTCGCTTAAAATCAGAGAATCACAAGAGGCACTAAATTAGAATTATCTCCCATTCCTCTTTCCTTGCCATCCTACGAAACAGAATTATCTCCAATTTTCCACTCAAAGCATTTTCCTTTCTACATCCAAACCTGATTAGAAAAACAAGTGAACATGACTAGAAACAGCTTTGGGTTCCAAGCTCAGTGTATAGCTGTGTGACCTTAAGTAAGTCATCAATTTCTATGGATTGGATCGAGGAGATAATTCTTTATCTATTAGAATGGTTGGTCTAGATAGCATTTCCCAGACTATATTTCATAAAACATAAGTAGATATTCCCCACAGAAAAGGTTTCTATGGTTAAGGAATTTTGATAAATGCTAAGGATTATTTAAAGGCAAGCACTTCCTAAAACCTTTAATTGCCGATATGCATTATAAATTTCCAAGAGAGAAATATATAGTAGATGGGCTTTTCCAAATTTCCAAGTTTATATGGCAAAAAAATGCTATCTGATCTACAGAAAACAGCTTGGAAAGTACTCATTTAAATTATATCTGTTGGGAGGAGGCTATAGGTCAGTGGTAGAGCATATGCATAGCATGTACGAGGTCCTGGGTTCAATCCCCAGTACCACTGTCAAAAAAACAAACAAACCTAATTACCTCACCCCCAACACACACACACACAAAGTCCTAAAACTAAATTACATCCGTAGTCTCTTCTAGATCCTAACATTTTGTAATTCTAAACACACTGTGCACTGGTTACACTGAAGTAGAAAAGAGCCGTGTTGTTGTTGCTGTAGTCACCATCATCCTCGCTGTCATAGCAGTTAACATTCATCGCGCACTATGTATCAGGCACTGGGCCAACGATTTTATATGTACTTTCATTTAATCTCAAAACTTTCCTAAAACGTAAGTACTGTTATTCCATCTTCCAGATGAAGAACGAAGGGCTTAGACAGATTATATATTCACCAAAAATCATAAGTCTATGAAGAGAGAAGACTGGGAATTAAATCCAAACAATGATTCTAGAATCAGAAAAGAGTATGACTTTTGGCCTAATCTTGCTGCAGTGTCTGAAGACTTTTCCTAAAACATATTAATTTAAAAAAGTTAATGAGCCCATAGATTACTAGCAATATTATCTACATAAATATCATGTCATATCTACATGACAATAGGACAGAGTCAAATTTGAGAACTATGTTCAAGGTATTAGTTCAGATCGTAGTTTTCTTTAAAAAAAATCAATACATTAAGATAAACTTTATTTTAAAAGTTTTATCTTTAAAAATAAATTCTTCAATAAAAAAGATGTTCACCTTAGCAGTAATTATAATGTCATAAGAAAAGTTGAAAAATAGGGATAAGCTTAGGATAACTCACAGTTTATTACATATGTACCTTGTATAACCATTTTAGGTCTTGGGAGAGGAAAACATAGATCGTATTGACTTATACAGTCCCCTAGATTATTTTACCGCAATGTTTAACCGATAATAGACAAGTGGTCATTTTCCCCTTCCCCTTCTCTAGAGCTTAGGTTAAAATAAAAGCAAGAAAAGAGCACACATTTAGCTTAAAAGGGGCAAGGGTGGGGTGAGTTACAAACAAACTTAGTTCCTTATGATGATTAAAAAAAAAAAGTAAGACAGAGCATGTCTTCAAGCAAATAATTCAGTGGTTCTCAAACTTTAGTGAACATCAGAATCATCTGAAGAGAGTGTTAAAACAGATTGCTGAGCCCGCCCTCAGAGCTTCAGATTCAGTAGGTACAGTGGGGCCCAAGAATTTGTATTTCTAACGAGTTTCCAGGTGGACTAATGCTGCCGACTTGGAGACTCAGTTTGAGACCACTGCTGTATTTCTCTAGTTCTAACCTCTGAAATCCTTTCGTCTGCTGCTGAACATATAATTCTTACCTTCTTTCTTTCATTCTGACACTCTCTGCCATTCTCCTATACCCTCCTTGGAAACAAACCCATTCATTTTCCTTCTCATCACAATCACATCTGAACTGTTCTTTTTGGTTAGTTTGAAGCAGAGAAGCAGGTGAATGGTAGTACTGTCATTTTTCATGTAATACGGAGCATCAGAGTTTATAACGTACTTTCACATATATTCATTTAGTTAGCATTCATAATTCTAGTCAGTAGGCTGACAGAGCTTATGTTTTAAAGTAGTACTAGAATTTATATCTTGATAAATTGTAAAATGCTTCTCCTGCTCTTTTCTATTCTGGTGATCCATTCTTTTATTCCTATTTGAATTACCTGATTTTTCTGACATAAGATACAACATAACTGATGTTGGCATAACATATTGATATAATTATTACCAAAAAGACTAATGAATATATTTCTTTTTTACTGTGGAAAACAAAGTTGGAGAAGTTTAGTTTCACAGACCCAGTTAATGGCCAATGTACTGCATGACTGACCCCTAAAAAGGATAGCAGAGGAAAAGCAAAAGAGGAGGCAGCACACACAAATCCAATACAAGCATCAAAAGCAAAAAAGGATAGAAAACTAGAGATTTGAACACATTATAGATTTGATTTAGGTCAGAAGTCACACTTTTGTCTCCTTCTACAAGAGTTTTAGAATCAAACTGGTTGGGTTTTAATTGCCAGTTCTGTCTGGCAGTAGGGAAAAACAAACTTAGACTATCTGCCAATATTATAATGACTGTAACTATTTGCCCCGAAGACAAACTGCTTCCAAGTTCTCCACAAAAAAATCAATCTGTGATAGGTAAGTCAGTCAAATTCCAAAACAGATCAGAAATTATATTAGATATTCTAAAGACTAGATTACATTAAACTCTTTCAAGGAGATAATAGCGATAATTAAAAAAAATTTAGTCTTATCTTTTTATGAATAACAGCAGCTTTTTCTTTTAAGTATCTGCATTGTATTAAATTCTATGCTAGGTACTTCTCACGTAACTTACTTCATCCTCACGATTCTCTGTAAAAGGGATCCTATGTAAAAGGTCTCCTGTTGATAGGTGAGGAAACTGATACGTAGAAAAGTTAATGGATTTTCCCAGGATAGTTAAGAAATAGGAGGAATACAGATCAGGCTTGAGGTCTATTTGACTAAAAGCCCAAGCTGTTTCCCACTACAACACTGCAGCTTTATTCTAAATAGATAAATCCTTTCTTAACTGGATTGTTTGATAGTTATCTGATTTGAGGGGAGGAAAAAAAAATCACAAGTTTCTCAAATACATATAGCTCTATTTCTCCGCACTGCCTACCAGAAATAAATAAGGTGACTACCTTTACGATTTCTACCTTGGGTTGCTTTTTAAATATTCAAAATAAACAATCATCTTTATCTTATTATAACACATGACAGAGGTTATATGCAGTTCTCATTACGATGTTTTCTTAAACTCTAACTGCTAAACTTAAATGAGAGGCATTTGGTACAATCTGAAAAATATTCAGTTCAATTAAAAGTAATTGATGCATAGTGAAATAATTCTTCCCAAAGCTGCTGTAAAATCTTCAAAAAAATAAAGCTACTTAATAATTTTCATCTCCTACAGGCTAGAGAGAGGCATTATTGCATATTAAAAATTGGAGTGTAGTTTTCCCAGAGGTAAAAGAAAGTTATTAAAACAACCTATTTATTGTTGATATAACTATCCATTTGTGCCACACAAAAAGTAACAAATTTCAGTACATTAAAAGAAAAGCTAATTAAGGTATAATTAGTATTTTCTGTATTTTGATAATTAGGGGTTAGTTGGCTATTCCTTTTCAAATTTCTATTTGATGCACCCCGACAATGCCTTTAATGAGCAACTAACGCTATTGAATCCCTCATGGCAGAGGAGTTTAGTGACCACCACTACATTACTTTCATTTATCACTGCCTCTTTACCTATAAATTAATCTAGCCCTGTAGCTATGTTGATCTACTTTATATCAATTTCTTCATCCATATCAGCTGAATATGTATGGCATTAACCTCATTTGCTAGTTGAGAAAAGCAGAATTAAAATGAGATCTAATTTCTCGTGCACAGCACAATTTCAAAACTGCCTGCTAATTTCCACCACCTGTCAGTGTGAAGAGCCTTTACTTTCTTGTAATTAAATAAAACAGTATATTTTTTTAGTAGCTCAGAAAAATGCTAATCTTTCAAAAGTGTTCAGTGATCATTAATCATGAGGACAGTAAATGAGCTTATTCAGAATGTTCATTTATCCTTTGTTTAAGCTAAAAAAAAATTTTTTTTGGCCTTTCCACAGAAAAAAAAAAAAATAAAGTACCAGATGGAATATAAACATTAACTATTACAATCCATGCTACTGAAGTTACTATTTATCTTGTTTACTGCCGCATGGTGGTAAGATGCTTACTAACATTACGTAACTCAGAGGTAGCTCGTCTAATAAAATAAGCAGGAATATAGTAAGCACAAAATATACTCTAAAATCAGTAAGAATCTAATAAATACACTCTGCATCCACCTATGTAAAGAACCTAAATTTATATGACTTAGAATGTAGTAAAATTTGAGAATAATTTTTGATAAAACATTTAAACAAATTCATCTAATAAACTGCCTACTATGCTGCGCATTAAACTGTTGCCTAAGTGTATCATTTGAACAAAGACAGTGTCATTCAGACTTAGACAAGCATAGTTAAACATATTTATTTGGACTTCACTAGATTTTCCAAATATATAATACAACCAATAGAAAAAATATGAAACTACCAAGAAAACAAAAAGAAATATTGTCTGTTATTTTAATAACAAGAGATGGCAAATTAATTCTTTGTTATATTTCTTCTGTCTTTTTTCTAATACTTTAGTTTTTATTTTTTATATTATTGTAATTTCACTATATATGTGTAAGCTAATAGCCTCCAATTCAGGTTTATTATTCATATATATTTTTCAATAAGCCTACTTTGTTAATTTTTATTCCTAGTAATTAGATAAGAATATGAACTAGTGATAAACAATATGTATTTGAGGAAGAAAAATATAAACAAATATATTATTAAAATGTTTACTTAGTATCAGGCTTGCTCTCAGGCTAAACATATCTATTCTTCAAATATTAACATGCCTTGGAAATAATATGATTATTTTCTTATATTTATCCCACCAAAAAAGCATAACATATAAGGATATAAATGATTAAGTAATTAATATAGAGAACTTTTAAGAATTATTAAAGAAATGATTTAAAAAGTGATCGTTGATATTCCTCATTCGGATTTGTAGAAAACATTTGACCACTGTAGGATCACTATCTTGAAGACTAAAACTCTTTTGGAAGTATTTTAATCATATTTATTTACAAACTAATGACTTTTTGTATCATTCCAATTGGTCATTAAGTTATTATAATATATAGTAGGTGTTAAGCATTTCTTGAAGCTGTAAAGAATGAAGATGTGGATGGAATATTGACAAATAGTAGCTTCAGGGTTTCTGAGGCAGAAGTAGGAGGGATCCTCTCTCATCCTGACTCCCTTCAAGCAAGCTACTTAAAGCAATTATCAACAAAGAAAATACTTTCAGGAATGAAGTAGGAGATTCTCACTGACAACTATTTTGGCACTAAATAATAAGAAAGAAAACCAGTTTTGCAACACCCTCAAAGGTGAACACATTGCTAGTATGAATTCAGTAGATTTGCATAGCTCACCTTTTGATTTTTAGGGAAAGATCATCTTGTGGAAGATTTCCACAACTCCCAATGCCTATTAAGAAAAACTACAGACCAATGTGGGGAGAAGAAAAATGTTTGAGTTGTAAAATTTAAGAACTAAAACCTCTTTAAATTGAATATTCTTTAGTGCTGAAAACTCTTTAAGATATATCTTAGTCACATGCCACATAATGTTTCACTTACTATTCTTATCACAACGCCTTAGAATCATTAGCAACATTTCAAACATCAGATGTTGGATAAGTATACCTGAGGCAGAAAGCTTACCACTAAAAGAAAGTACTACTTTCTGCCTTTTTTTTTAATTAAGAAAACAATCCAAACTATGTCACTAATTATCTGAAAGCACATGAAGCTTTACTTTGTGCACTTTGTCCAGAAATGTTAAATTCTATAAATGCTGCAAAACTTATAATCACTTAAAATAAATGGGAAAAAAAAGAAGAAAAAAATATTTAAATACTCTGTGGGTAAGCATATTCTTTACTAAGTAATCACAAAGAATCATTACCTTTGGATTCTTCTAGGATGTAGCATAGTGATCAGCATAAGGGAGACACAAGTGTCTAAGGATTCCATGTATAAAGAATTATATGATTACATATAATTCACGTAAGATTTGATGCCAAATTTGGTATATTTGAATTTGGTGTGATAAATAATACATAGGAGCCAGTTTAAAAATAATAAACTAAGCTCATTATTTTTCCAATTTAAATACTGTATTTCTCCAACTTGCATCATAATTTGAATTATTAATGGTTACTAAGATTTCAACTTTACATTTTTCTGCTGCAAACTTCCTTGTCTAGTACTTAATGCTCTTGAATCAACATTTAAATGCACTTAGGCAGTGGAGTGTCAAGTATAACTTGGCAAATCCATTTAATAAAGCAAAACCATTAAAAAAATAATTAGGCCTTAAGCTGCTTTGCTCAACTTTCTCTTATGCAGGGACATAGAATGTGTTTTTTCAATAGTTAATGAATACCACGTATGATGAATTAAGTGGGAAAGAATGTAGAGAAGCCATCTTTTTTAAAGAAAAGGGCCTGTCTGAATTCTGATGTATTACGTATGTATTAGATGTATTATATGACAATTGAAAGAACAAATCCCTGCACAATAAAACATTCCAGCAGTATAAGCATTAACTTGGACTATACTCACTAATCATTATCCAAGAAGAGAAAAATCTAGCTAGTTCTAATAACACTCAATCACAGAGGCAAATTATGATACATTTACACAGGAAATATGAAAGCAGCCCAGAATGAAAGTTCAAAAAGTTTAAAACACTTAAGGGAAAAAATCGCCAAAGTCAGTGATCATTATTCTCTAACACTCAAGATAACCTCAACTATTGAAAGTACGTTCTTCCCCCCATAACCTGCATTGATATACTTGTCACACTAGAATATCTTTAATATTAAACGTTTACTGTTTAAATATTTTAAAGCTGCTACAAGTTTCTCACCAAAGTGAAAATTCTATGCACAAAACAGTTTTCAAGTGATTTCTTAAATGCTTTTTCCTAAAACTGTGTTATTAAACACAAATACAAAAATTGTTTTGCCAAAAACTGAAATATATCCAAGTTACCTGGAAATGCAGCAAGTACCTTATTTCAACATTGGATTGCACTTACAGTTACAACAGTCCACTGAAGTTACTATTACGATATGTTTTTCTGTTTCATTATTCAAGTGCTCTCCTATCCAATTTCCTAGTGACAGTTACTGTCAGTAACATTCTATACAGGAGGACCTCACAATTGTAGGGAGAGAATGCCATCTGCTGCTTCATGTGGTACTCAACAGGAGAAATGCTTGATAACAGGTAGAGTAATTACAAAAAAAAAAAAATTTAGAAATCCATATGTAAAGCTGATACTTGAAAGCTGAAATATTCCCACTTCTATTTCAGATAACTTGAAAATACATCAGTAATAAGCACTCGCTGTCTTAGTGCAAATTCCAAGGTGTTTCACAGAATTACAAGGATACAATATGCTTATACATCACCAGTTCCTGATGATTATAAATAAAGCTTTTACTCAGCTATGTACAGCCACAGAATCAAAAGAAAAGGATCACTTGCATGGCCTTAACAAAGTTATTTCCCATTTATGAATTAATACAATATCCTATTCTCAAACATATGACTTATACATAAAGTGACCATATAAGTTATTATCCAAATAGGGACATTTTTGAGAATGAAAGGTGAAGCAACTACCTACCAATTATGGCAGCACAACAAGTGTGAACTGGGACAATCTTAGGCAAATCTGGATGTACAGTCACCCTATTTATAAGTTATTATGCTGCCTTTGTCCCCTTGACTTCATAACAATGCCCTGAGAATCTTTCCAAAAGCAATTTGGAAATTTTTAGGAAACAGCTAATTCAGGAGGATGATAGCAAAAAAAAAAAAAGAAAAAAAAAAAAAGAAAGAAAGGAAAGAAAAAGAAAGAAGAGAAAAGGTGGGGGTGGTGGAAAAAACAAGAATGCATTTCCCAGACAATACAATGACTCAATTTACGTAACTACTTCAAACACCTGATTTTTTCACTTACTTTATTTTGTTATACTATTTGAAATTCTCTGGCACTACTAAGTATCTTCTTTCGAAAAGGCAAATCCTTTCCAGGATAATTCATTCATGCATTAATTGGAATTCTTCGCTTTTGACACCTAGAAGATGCTAAGTATCTGGAAAGAAAGCACATTTGTAAGGGGTGTGTGTGTGTGTATGTTGCTGTGCACAGTGCAGTGATGAAGAAAAGAGAGGTACAGATCATTGTAGAGGATGAATTCCCTCTGGTGGTGACTGACTATATAGGATGTCAAATCTGGGAGTGAAGAAAAGAAGAGAAAATCTCTAAGACTAACTTGCCTACTTGAAATTTTAAATCCTAAGAAGGAAAGAGAACTTGTTTCCTCCTCAATTTCTGGTGCCCCAGTTTAGGAGGCCAAAATTCAGGCAATTTCTACTAGTACTACGGTGGATCAGTGTCATTGATTACATAGCTCTTTGTAGATACATTTTTCAAGGAAAATACATTCCAAGATCTAAACAACCACATTTTAAGTAACATTTGGAATGTACTTATTGGTGAAATTTTGTAACCAACAAAAGCAAAACTGATGTTTATCGTATAGTTGACTTGAATAAACAAAGGGAATTAAGAACAAAGTTCAAATCCAGCTTTTGATAGATATTCAGAAGCCAAGATATGTGTGTGTGTGTGTGTGTGTGTGTGTGTGTGTGTGTGTGTGTAAAAAAGATTCTTCCATACCCAATTTTAAAATTTACAATCTAATTTTAATGGATTAAAAATTACAATGAGGGATTCAGATCAAGATGCTGGAATAGAAGAACACGGAGCTTATAAACATATCAAAAATACATCTATATTAGGAGAAATTCTCATTGAATACTAAATGGAGACTTGCTAAAAGACTCTTGTACAACCAAGGTTGTAAGAAAGATCCACATGGAATCAAGTAGGGAAGAAAGTGACATAATCAGGTCAAGACCTGTGCCCCTGGGAGGGGACAAAGAATAGGATGGGATCCTCCCTTGGCAGTGAGCAGTTCAAGCCACATATTAGGTGCTCCATCCATGTGGTCCAATAACAGTAAGACAAGTTGTCTTAGCTGGTTAGAAAACCAGTGGGACTAACAGAAAGGCTGTAAGAAACCTAGATTCTGCTGGTGAAGGGCATGCACACACATGCTTATTCCTGAAACAAAGCAGAGAAAGAGTGAAACTGCCCTAGACTTTTGCATGTTTCCAGGAACTGTCCCAGTACAAGCACCAACCTGACTTTAAACACCCACCCTGACCCCGCATGTTGCACAACACAGCTCCACACTAGGGCTACAGCTGCAGCAGCCGAGAGGAGTGCTCAGTTGTAAGGGACAAAGGTGGCTCAAACCTGGGACAAAACCTGAATAGGGTAGGGGCAGTCATTACTGGATGTGATCCAGAACTCTGACTGCAGCTGGGACTGTCACAGTCTTGTGCCCAGATCCACACCAAGGGCCTGCTCCAGCCCCTTTTGCTCCAGCACTGCTCCCCTCTGGGTGAAGGGTGCCAGTGGAGGGAGGAGGGAGAACACACACATAGAAATAACAGAGCCAGCTCAGACCCAATACTCAGGGCTTCCATTTCAGCAACCAAAACCCAGCCCTGATCCAATAGGGTGGTGACAGCCACTGAGAAGAGGAAAAGCAAAAACTAAAAGAGTTCATCAATACTAAACCATCCATAAAAGAAATGTAAAAGGTATTCTCTAAGTGTAAAAGAAAAGGCTCTAACAATAAGTCTCTATAAGAAAGGACAAATCCCACTAGGAAAGGCAAATATATAGTAAAGGCTGAAGATCAAACACTCAAATGAACTGGTAGAAAGATTAAAAAGCAAAACACTGTAAAATCAACCATAACTACAATAAATGTTAAAGGGATAAACATTTAGCTATAAAATATGACATTAAAAGCACGAGGGGAGGAAAAAATATGTATCTTTGAACTTAAATGAACACTAGTTTAAAACAAGCAGATACAGTTATAGGCCAACATATATGAACCCCATGGTAACCACAAGTCACAAATTTACAACAGACAAAAACTAGAGCGAAAGAAACACAGGGATACTACTAAAAACAAACAAAAAAACCCACCAAAAACCTGCCAAACCAGAAAAGAATTAGCTAAAAGAAGAAGATAAGAAAAGAACTATAAAAACAATCAGAAAACAAGTAAGAAAAAGGCAATAAGTACATACCTTTCAACAATCACTCTAAATGTAAAGGACTAAATGCTCCAATCAAAAGACGTAGGGTGGCTGACTACATAAAAAACAAGACCACCTATATGCTGCTCACAATAGATTCACTTCAGAGCTAAAGATACACACAGACTGAGAATGAGAAGATGGAAAAAGACATTTCATGCAAAAAGAAACAACAAGAAAGCCGGGGAAGCAATACTCATACTTTAAAACAAAGACTATAACAAAAGACAAAAAAGGGCATTATAAAATGATACAGAAATCAAAACAAAAAGAGGATATAATACTCATCAACATATATACAACTAAGTCAGTATAGCACCTAAATAAATAAAATAAATATTAACAGACATACAAGGAGAAGGTAACAATAATGTAGTGATTGTAGGGGATTTTAACACCACATTACATCAATGGACAGACAGAAAATCAATAAGGCAACACTGGTCTTGGCACATTACATCAGTTGGACTTAACAGGTATTTACAGGACATTCCATCCAAAAAAAGCAGAAAACGCATTCTTTTCAAGTGCACACAGGATGTTCTCCAGGATAGATCACGTGCTAGGCCACAAAAAAGTCTCAACAAATTTAAGAAAACAGAAATTATATCAAGCATTTTTTCCGACCACAAAGGTATAAAATTAGAATTCAATTACATGAAGAAAATTAGGAAAAACAGAAACACTTGGAAACTAAACAACATGCTACTAAAATACCAATGGGTTAATAAAGAAATGAAAGAAGAAATAAGAAAATACATGGAGACAAATGAAATGGAAACACAACTTCCTAAAAATCTATGGAATGTAGCAAAAGCAGTTCTAAGAGGGAAGTTTACAGCAACACAGGCCTTCCTCAAGAAACAAGAAAAATTTCAAATAAACAACCTAACCTACCACCTAAAGAAACTAGAAAAAGACGAACAAAGCCCAAAGTCAGCAGCAGGAAGGAAATAATAGAGATCATTAAGGAAATAAATAAAATAGAGACAAAAATAGCAACAGAAAAATAATCGATGAAACAAAGAGCTGGTTTTTGGGGGGAAAAAAATAGAGAGGACCTAAATAAACAAAATAAGACATGAAAGAGAAATAACAACTGATACCACAGAAATAAAAAAATTTAATGCTACAGTTATACGTCAACAAACTGGACAATCTAAAAGAAAGGGACAACATTCTAGAAACATACAACCTTCCAAGACTGAAGCAGGAAGAAAGACGATCTGAACCAACTAATCACTAGTAGTAAAATGGAATTTGTAATAAAAAAAACTCCCAGCAAACAGCAGTCCAGGATTGGATGGCTTCACAGGGGAATTCTACCAAACATATAAAGAAAAGCTAATACCGATCCTTCACAAACTATCCCAAAAAACTGAACAGGACAGAACACTCCCAAATTCATTCTACAAGGTCACCGTTACTATCCTGCAAAAGTAATAATTTTTTATTAGTTCTAATAGTTTTTCAGAGGATTTTTAAGATTTTCTATATACAAGGTCATGTCATCTGGAAGAGAGAGAGTTTTACTTCTTCCTTTCCAACCAAGATGTCTTTTACTCATTTTGTTGTCTAGTTTCCCTGACCAGAACAACCTGTATAATGTATAACATAAGAGACATCCTTGTCTTGCTCCTGATTGTAGGGTAAAAGACTTTTAAGTTATTGGATTTAGTTTGCTGGCATTACTTTTTAGGGGGGCTTTCTGCATCTGTATTCAGAAGAGATTGGTATTTGATGACAAACTGTTACCTTACCTTACTTTACTTAAGTGATCTTAATGATATTGAATCTTCCAATTCATAAACATGGTATATAAGTCCATTTATTTGGGGCCTCATTTAATTTTTTTCAACAATGTTTTAGTATTTACATAGTACAAGTCTTACAAACCTTTCATTAGATTTATTCCTCTGTACTTTATAAAGGGTTTGGGGGCATTATTTTAGATACTTTTTAAATTAAAATTTCCAACTCTTCATACATCCAAAAAATTTTTAAATATGCCATCTGTACATATGTGAGCATCTTTAAAGTATATTATTAGAATTTGTATTCCCTGATCCAAGAGTATATGCATTTTTAACTTCCCTAAATATTGCTAAACTGCTCTCTAAAGAGGTTTCAACAATTTGGATTCTATTAGTAGTATAAAGTGTTTGCTATTTCACTTCCTGACTAATACTTACATTAGTCAGACTTTTTAATCGTCTCCAGCTCATAGGTATAATATGATACCTCACCAAAGCTTCAATTTGCATTTCCCTGAGTCCATGGAACGATGAACAAAAAATGTTTTCATACTTGCTGGCAATTCTGATTTCCTCTTCTGTGAATTGTTTATTCAAATCTTTTGTCATTTTTCCGAGTTGCTTTTCTCTCACTGGTGCAGAGAAATTATTTACATAACTGGATATTGATTCTATTTTAAGTTACATATATTACAAACATCTTACCCTGTCTACAGGCTGTCTTTTTACTTTGTTTATTGTATCTTTCTGATTCATAGAAGTTTTTACTTTTAAAATGGGTAGGATCTATAAACCTCTGTGTCTACAGTTTGGGCTTTCTATGTCTTAAAAAAAAAATCTTTCCCTATTTTTAAATAATAATCTATTTTTCACACACAGAGTCCTCTAATTTACTTGGATTTGATTTTTGTATGCTGTGAATAATACAAATTTTTACATAGTATAACCAAACTGTCCCAGCAGCATTTATTTAACAGTCTATCTTTTCCTTATGGCTATACTGTTTCAACATAGAAGTGGGCAAATTTTCTGATTTTTTTCTTTATTTGCCACCTTCCTCTTCAATTAATAAACTTACTGAGGAGATAAACAATCCTATTTGCCACTGTATCCCCTGGTCTTAATATATAGTAGCTACTTACTAATATTCATTAGATAATGAGTAGAAATATGCAAGCAGGAAATACACAGGAGCATATATACATTATGTCATAGAGTAGAATACAGTGCCAAAAGAAAAGGTTGCAAAGGTAGACAAAGTATGACCATAAGACGAAATTTATTTTGTAAATAATGGGAAATCAGTAACAATTTTAAGCAGAGAAATGGCACAGGAAGAAAAGTGTTTCCTTGGGATTGGCAAAATTTGAAGTCTGACAAAGCAAGTATTATGACAATATACAGCAACAGATACCTAACTCTGCTGCGGGAGGAAGATAAACTTTATAACACTTAGAAGGGCAACTTGGTAATATCTTGTAAAGCTGAAGATATGAACATTCCACAAGCTAACAACTCCACTCCTAGTATTTAGCTTCAAGAAATTCATACATATGCATGAGGAAATAGCATTAGAATATTTACTACAATATTTTTTGTACACTTTAAAATTGGAAACACCTAACATATACTAATAGAAAAAATGAATATATAATGGCACAGTAATATACTGTAATATCATTCAATAATTAGTATACTAATTAGAACTATATGCATCATCATGAATAAATCTCAAAAACAACATTAATCAAAAAAGGCAAGTTTCTGAATAATTTTCTATAAAGTTAATAATATTATGTTTTGTTTATAAATATATAGAAATGTAGGAAAAGAACAAAATCATGCAGAAAAATAACACTAAATTTAGGATAATGTTACTTTTGGGCAAGAAGTGAGAAGAGCAATAGGTTTTCAACGTTTAATTTTAGAACATACAGATCTGAAGCAAATATGGCAAAACATTCAGAATTGACAAAGCTAGATGATGACTTATGAATATTCATTACACTATTCTCTCTGGTCTTTTTACTGAAGAAAAGAATACCCTGGTGGCAGTATGGAGAATGGACTGGCATGGGAAGAAGGCAAAATGGAAACAAAGAGTATAACCATAAGACTTTTGAAACCTAGTGAGAAATAAAAAGCAGTAACAATAAGGATAAAAAGGAAGGGGACTGAGAAAGGACTGAAACAGAGATATTTAGAAAATAAAACCAGTAAGATGAGGTGACAGATCAGATGTAAGAAGTAAGAACAAAGTGGAAATTTTGGGTTCAAAGTCATTCTTCCTCAAAATAGAAAAGTAGGTAGAAAGAATTTTAAAAGATAGTGAGTTTCTCTTTAAAATCCAGTTGAGTTTCAAGGGCCCGTTCAATATCACAAAGACCCAACAGGGGGCAATACAGCAGAGTGGTTAGCAGCCCAGGCTCTATCAGGTGTCCTGGGTTCAAATCCAGGTTCAACCACTTAACCATATTAATTAACCATTCCAAGCCTCAGTTTCCATAACTGTAAAAAAAAGGTGGGAGTGTTAATAAAAATAATTACTTCCCTGAAGTTTTTGTGAGATGAAATTAGATGCCTATCAAGTGCTGAGCAAAGTCTTTGGCACATAGTAACTGCTCAATTAATGCCTACAGCTACTATTTATGATTTCTCTTTCCCATTTACAGGACATTCTTCTATACTTCACTTAAGACACTTCAATGATTCCACCTTGGCTCCTGAAGCATTTATTTCTAGAAATTGTATTATTTTGCATCTGCAGGCTTTTATAAAATTTTCAAGATGCTTATTAGTGGTATACTTTATTTACAACTGCCAAACAATTTCACTAAAGTCAGCGTCATTTTCCAACTCAGGAATATACCCTTTATTACCTGAAAGTATTATACATCAGATCTCGACCCAATTCCTACAGAATTCTACTAAATACACACATTCAACCATTATCTAGTAGTAAGTATACAAACAATATGCCAAGCATGTGGAGGTGATAACAGTAAAGAAGGCAGAAACAGTCCTAACCCAAATTACAGTCTATTTATGTTTTGCTAACAAATACTCACAATGTAGTATAATAATGCTAAAGTAGTAGACAGACAAAAGGAAGTCTCCTAGAATTTAAGTTAAGAAGAGCATCCTAAAGGATGCTGTATCTGATGAGAAAGAAAGTAGGAGTTAGCAGAGTAAGGCAGGGAGGTTGAAGTTGGATTTTAAAAAAGTGTCCTAGGCAGAGGAAACATTTTGTCTAAAGGTCTATAATCAACAGAGAATGTAGACTGTTAAAGGAGCTGAAAAAAGTTCAGTGCACACAAATTATGCAGTACAGGTATGGAGTACTGAAGCATGAAACTGATGACATACACAGAAAAGAGACTGGGAAGAACTTTTTTATAAGTCATACTCTGTAAGATCCAGTTAAATGACATAATGCTTAAGAGAGCTTAGTACACTTCCTGGTATAAAATAAGCCCACACTAAACATTATTCACTTATGATAGTTTAATGCTCTCCCTTTTATGGCCACAATCTGGAATGCAACAATCTTCTCACCAAAAAATACTTTCCATCTTAGTTGACTGCCAGAAAAATAATACGTAGAGAACTTATAAATGTCTTAAACAATGTATCCTTTCATTTGTAAAATGGGAACAATAATACCCCCCTTGCAGGCTTGTCAGAAGACCTAGAGAGAACGTGAAGTTCCTAGAAGAGTGTCAGCGCACACAGTAAGGGCCCCGCAAAGCGGGTCCTACTAAGTCAGATCAGTAAACAAGCCAAAAGGAAAAGTGGAAGGCTTTGGCTTCACTGCAGGGTCATGCAGTAGGAAAGCCTTAGAAGTAAAATCACCTTATTGTCTTTGAAAATAGGGTAAGAGGCATATACCAAAAATGTTAAGAGTAAAATTAAAAGAATCAACATTGATCTGATGATGTGTTTATTTTTTCCTAATATGTAAGCAATTTCAAAAAAGAAAAACTGATCTTTTATAATTTACTTTTTCATAATTACCTTATATTAAAAGCTATATACATAACAAGAATCTCTGGGGAAAAATTTCTCAAATCCCATCACCCTAAAACAATTTCTTTCATTTTACATATTTATTTCCAAGTCCTTCAAACACAATAATTTGAAGGCTTTTTCATTCCATATTGTACTCTTCTGATTTAAGACCCAGACTAAATGGATAAGTAATGTTTCAAGAGTATTCACTTTTGCAAAAGCAAAATAACAAACTCTCTGGGTACATTTAAAACAAGACAATTTATCATAATTCAATTTATACTCAACCTTCGAGTAACACGTCTGGGATTTTAAAAGATGTATATCTGGTATAAATTTCATGCTATGAATACTATGAATTTCTCTCTGATTCTAATTTGTCTTACTGTCAACCTAAATCATTTATATCTATCTCCTCCTTTTTCTCCCTAGTGGTCTCATTCAATGTCAGTTTAATTCTAAGAAAATTTTGTTTATATTAATCCTAAACGAAAAAAAACTCTAAATGACAATAAAATATCACAATATATTTCACACAAAAAAAAGCATCAAGCTATATCACTTTCTTAAAAAGCAAAGAAAATTTTACCTGAAATAAACTAAAGGATGATCTTAACAAAATCAAGTACTTTCACACTACTACACAACTACTTACTAACAGAAAGCCATAAATGAACTGAAGGTTAAGCTAAATTTCCCAGGGGAAAAAAGCTCAGTTCAATATAAAAAGCTTATTCTAGAATTTTCAAATAAGAAATCCTTCAACATTACTAGTACAGAGCATAGATCCAAAGGAGGTAAGGATATCTTTAGGACTTCCTACAGAGAAGATTTAGGGAAGAGTTATTATTCCAGGAAGAAAAACTTTTTAAAAATCTCATAGATCTTACTCAGTGTCACAAGTACTGCTAAATATCTGGTTAGGATTCACATAAATGCCTTCAATAATCCCTCAATGCCTTAAGAGCAATTCATCTAAACTTGCTGATGCTAAACTTTCAAGTACCATAGTACAAGTGTTCCCCACATGAGGGTAAGTTAACTGTGGCCTCTCAAAGCATGTCATATTCTTCTTGTCCTCATCATTTATCATGTAAAAATGCCGAGGAATGACTGAAAAATATATACTGGAAACCACATAAATAAATATGCAAGAAAAACTCAGAACAACTATAAGAGTAAATCTTCTTTTTCAAAACTTGAAACACAATACAATAAGGCAAAATTCATCACGGTGTTTAAAATAATCTTAACTATTTAATGATTAGCCACATAAAAAATATTCACTAACTCTGCCAATCAATCTTTAAAGACAATGGTAAATCTGGGCATAAAACGAGCAATGTCACAATGCCTTCAAACACCAATTAATCAACTGATTTCAACTAATCAATCAAATTTCTTATGTAGAAATTGCCCAAATATACCTTTCAGCTTAAAGCTGTTATATGTGAACATCTTTCTTCATCATTTAATAATATTTGTTTTGATCACTAGTAAAAACCTACCTTTGAGGTTCTTTGAAGTTGATCACCAACATACGTTTTACGAAACTGATCCAAGAACCAGAGAACTGCAAGCTCTATTTTCTCATTAGAACACTGAGGCAGTCCGGCATCCATTAAAGATATAAGCTGAAAAACTCTTTTCATGAAGGAAAAAAAAAAATCAATAATAATTCTTAGAGAAACAACATTAAAACATTTATTACCAATTTTATATAATATATAATCACTATAAAAAGTGGAAAAATACAAAGCTTATAAAGAAAATATTTAAAGAATCATCTGAAATCCTACCAAGAGATACTACAATTTGGTCTAATTTTTTCTAGCTTTCTCATAAGAAATACATATACATATACAAGCATACAAACCTACATAAACATACATTTATAATTTTGCTAAAAATTCATATATAAATACATGACATATATAAATATATATGCTTAGATATAAGTAAATATCTACAATTATAAATGTTATATAAATATAGATATTAATATATATTTACATATATAATATTTTAGTAAAAGAAAATGACACTGAATGTGTAGTTTTGTATTATACTTTTTCATTACAACATATTTTCATATAACTATATATTTTGGAATCACAGAATTCAAAACACACACAAAAAATCAGGAGGCACATCCATCCAGCTATATTGCTTTTTTAATGAGAAATAAAAATTTTACCTGAAATACATTACAAGATGATCTTAACAAAATCAAATATTTTCAATACATGTATGCAACTATTATCAGAAAATCATAAATGAACTAAAGGCTAAGTTAAATTTCTTAGAGAAAAAGCTTAATAAAAAAAAAAAAGCTTAGTCTAGAAACACCCTCTATTATCTACTTTAATTAAAATTTTCCAGTAGATGGCTGTCAAGTATCTGGTGCTAAGAAAATCAGCAAATCGTAATAATCTTTTTAAGAGACGGAAGCAGAAGTTTTGGAGGAAACAGCACCTATTTCTCCTTTTTCTAACTGCACAAAGGCAGCTATACCGAGCCCTAACCCACTTATTTCCTTTCCTGTATGCACACGCGCGCGCACACACACACACACACACACACTACTAATAGTTTGTCGTTTCAGAGATTTTTATAAATGCATGTACAGGCAAATATGACTATATATTCTCCTTCTAGTTCTTTTACACATATGGAGCATACTATACTGTTACATTGTTAAACCTGGCTTTTTCCATTTAATAATATATCTTACACATTTTTCCATGGCAGATATAAAAAGTTTCCTTATTTTCTTTTGCAGCTCTTTATCACTCCATTATATGAACATACCACATTATTTTCAAACAATAGTGTCCTACTGATGGACACTGAAGTTGTTTATAATTTTTTGCTGCTACAAAAACGCAGGAATTAATAATCCTGTACAAATCTCACACACGTACAATTACAATATACACCTCTAAATGTCAAACAGCTTAAACAATATGAATTTTATTATTTGATAGCCATTGCCAAATTGCCTTCCAAAGAAATTGAAACAATTTATACTCCCATCATCAGTATATGAGTGTCTATATACGCATGGATAATTCAAGGTGATATTAAACTTTAAAATTTACTGAAATCTGAAAAATTATACCTCAGTAAAGTTTTAATCTGTATTTTTCTCAAGAATGAGAAGTTCAAATTTTTTCCATGTTCTTGAGCCATATGTACATCCTTTCCTGTGACCTGTTTGCTCATATCCTTTGTTGATTTTTTTCTATTGGGTTATCTTTTAATTGCTAATTTCTACAAATTCTTTAGATATTAGAAAAACAAGCCCTTTGCCTGTGACTGAGATGTAAATATTTTTCCTTGTTTTTCATTTGTCTCTTGACTTTGATTATGGTGTTTTTTTAATGCCATGCATAAAATTTTTTTCTTTTTCTTATGCAGAAAATCTTACCAATTTTTTCTCTTCTGGATTTTGCATAATAACAAGGTCTTACCTGAATCCGAGGTGTTTCTATGTTTCATCATTTTACATTTACCTCTATGATACATTTGAACTTATCCTGAACATATCTTGTGAGATATGCATCAACATTTTTCCCCAGATGGCTACCCAGCTGCTTCAACACCATTTCTTTCTTATATAGTCTATCTTCTGCTCAGCATTTTGAATTACCCCTTATCATATACAATAGGTTCATTTATGCATTTAGATTACTTACTGGACCTTCTATTTTATTCCACTAATACATCTCATTAAATATATCTTGCCCAATCATTTTTTATATGACTAAATAATTTTCCAAAACATTGTATATTAAGGCTATGTCAAATTTTTAAAATCTCATTTTTAATATAAACTTATATTTCCCTGAAATGTAACTACTGTCCTCTTCCCTACCAGCAAAGAGTTTCAGAAACAAAATGTCTAGGTTACAGAAAACGAACTTAAAAAAACTTGGTACTTACTGCCAACATGTTATGAAAAAATATTTCGACAACCATTTTTATAGTTATTGTTTCCTGTATTAAGCTACTTATTTAAAAGTACCTTTCACTTACTAAGTATCTTTAATACCATTAAAATTCATGAAGGAAAGCTTAATAAAGGTCAAATTTAAGAATCAGATTACTATTGAGGTTTGTTAGTTTTTCCTAAGACAATGAGTTTATTCTCTAATTTTGAGAGGAGAGACCAAACTGATTTTTAATGTCTGCGTATTGGTGAATACACAGACTGCTGAAGAAATTTTTAGTTAAATAAATAGATACACACATCAAACTTCATTTCCAGATCCAGGTGATTTTTCAAGTGATTTTTAAATAAATTATAACTTGCTTTTAAATTCTTTATTGAGTAGGACCTCCCTTCTCCTACTCTAGTTCTTTGTCAATTCTATATACTGGTCTGTTTACTTTTACTTCCTTTTTATAGCATACATTCCCAAAATCTGAGGAAGACACGAAACCAAAAGATAAGTTTGTTGGGGTGCCTTCACAACTCATTTGAAGCTGATGATTTGCATTTGCCTAAGAGGCAATGACATCTCCAACAGGAGAGTAGGAAAGAGTTCCCAGAAAGGTACATGACCCATTTGTTAAATAAGCTTTGATAGTTGCACAAGAAGTTCAGCTTCCAGTGCCTGAAATTCAAAATAACAATAACTTAAACAATACGGATATTTATTCTCTCGCAGGCAAAAATCCAACACAATGTTCTAGGACTAGCTGGTGTTCCACAGTGTAACAGGGACTCAGGTTCCTTCTATCCTGTTGTTACACTTGCCTCCATTCACCAATTTTATTGTCTAAGTCTAAGATGGCTTCTTCAGCTTTACTCATATGAGCATATATGTTACACACACTACACTCACTTACATTCCAATTGCTCAGAACATAATCCTTTAACCATATCTAGCTGCAAGAGATTCTAGGAAATCTAGTCTTTATTCAGGTGGCCAATGCCCAGCAGAACATTTCAAGTATTCTATTTCTGCAGAAGAAGGAAAGAAGAGATATGAGACAACTAGTAGTCTCTGTCACAGTGCCCTTCAAAAATCTGCTGCCACCTCTAACCAGTGCTTAAGACCAGAGCTTGTATTGTATACACAAAGTCCACTTTCAGTTTCAGTTTATTGTTCTACACTTATTTTACCTTTATCTCAAATTATCTTTGAAGCATGGAAAAAATAAAAAGATAAATATATCATTAAGTAATTTTGATCCAAGTATAAGCATAACATCTCAAATACAAAGAAATAAATTTTGGATAATCAATTGTTTTATATTCCCCTGACTATCCAATTATGTAAGTATTTATTTGGTCAACAAATATTTGAGGGCCTACTATATGGCAGGTATCTGCAGAAGTTCAGAATACAACAGTAAGCAAAACATATTATTCCCAGTCCTCCAGAAATCTATAGCCTATTCAGAATAGGGCATGACATTGCTATAATCAACACTATGAAGAAATTAGCAAGAATTCCTAAAATTCATGGGTAGAACATAGCAAAAAGAGAGAAAGGGGAATGCATGTGCAGCTATTTAGACAGGAAATAAAAAGCATGACTCATTTAAGAGCTGAAAAAAAGGTTCAAAATGGCTATCAAGAAGTCAGTGGCAGGAGAGGAGGCTAATGAGAAAGCAGGATCCAGATCATGAAGAGCCTGATACACCAGGTTGATTTTAATTCCAATAGCAATGAAAGTCCTTGCAGAGTTTAAGCAAAGCACAGACACAATCAAGCTTTTGTTTTAGAAAGCCAGAGAGAAGACAAGGTGTGCATTTAAAACTGTAGCATGAATCCAGGTAAATGATGACAGGAGTTAAAATGGCAGGGGTGACAGAAAGAACTGGACTAACTGGGATAAACAGAACTGACAGGATTTGATGACATATGGATGCTGGTGAGAGAAAAAGAAAAAGTTAAGGAGAACTCCAAGGATTCAGGCTTAGGCAACAGAGTGGACAACTCTGAGACTTATAAAGAGAGTCAGGGCTGGGAGTGGATGGAGGAGATGAGTGTAATTTTAGTCACTGAATTAGAGGCACATGGGGGACAGAATACACAAGTAAAACAGTTCAATAAATATTTGGAAGTCAGAAGACAAGAACTATTAAAACAACAAAGAATCATTGAGCAATGCTGAGGGCTCAGTTGAGTTAAAAAAGATGGTATCTTAGTTGGCAATGGTACCTATCTACAGAGGTGAACAACTTCTTTTATCACTCAACAAATTAAGAGAAAACTCTGAATTTCTTTAGAGTTTAGGTTTTGCAAAGCAGATGAGATAAAAATACAGCAGTGAGCAAAGCAGATAAAACTTTTTCTTTCCCTATTCTAGTAGAATAAACAAATAAAATACTAAGAGGTAATAAATACTATGAAGAAAAATAAACAGGATAAGGATGTTATTTTGGATAGGAAGGTCAAACGAGTTAGACATATGAGTACAGACCTGACTGAAGTGAAGGAGTACCATGAAACATCTGGCAGGAAGCATTCCTAGCAGAAGAGAAGTGTAAAGGCCCTAAAGCAAAAACAAATTGGTAATACTCAGAGAATAGCAAGGATGCCAGTGTACATAGCTGAGTTGAATGAAAAAGGATCAGAAATGAGGTCAGAAGTAGCACAGTACACTTTGGGCCATGGCAAGAATCTGGAATTTGTCTCATGTGTGACAGGAAGCCACTGGGAGCTTCTGAGTAGAGAAAAGGAAGCAACATTACCTGCTGAGAAAGAACCTGAAGTCATCTGTATCATAGCAGGTTTAGGACAGAGAGCAAAACTCTGAGCTACTTGCCGAAGGTCTTCAGTGAATAATGAGAGCTGTCTGGGAGATGAACAGGCAAGAGTAACATGGAGAAACATAAGGTGGCCTCACTGAGAGGAGCAAGCCGAAAAACAGCAGCCACTAGCAAAGCATTAGCAAACAGAGGACACAGGGCAAGTCAAAACTGCTGTGGGCTCTCTCAAGACGTTTACACTCTGGTCACGGTGAATGAAACTGAAATGACTATAAAATTGTCTTTATTTAATTAGAATTGTGTGGCCTGGGCACAAAGATACTTATTTGCTAAGTTAAAGTAGCATATTTACATATGTTTAAGTAACAAGTTTAAAGTATAATTACCACAATATTGAAAGCTTCTATGAATATCAAACTTTCCCTGATAAAATAACACATAGATTTTTGGCAGGAGCTTCTCAATCTTCTAATTTGGTAGTGCTCTCCCAGGAGCTAAAAAGGTTATGTAACACACAGAGAAGGCAACAGTATTACAGTTCCAGTTACCTGGAATTTCTTCATATGAAACGTATTTTAAAATTTTACATAAAACATCATTCTTATTTAAAGTCTCAGTATGTTAAAACACATATATATGTTTTTTCTAGACAAATGTGCATAAGTCCTAGTATATACCCTATCTTGAATTTGCTTGGCCTTGTTTAAACACCCACAAACATATCCCACTGTTTCCAGGGACAGGTTCCTGAGGAACTCTGGTCACAATATTTTCATTAACTGATCAACATATAACCTGTTTTATGTGTGTTTCTGTTTAAAAACACCTTATCTGGTATATATCGCTGATTTATTAACATCAAACTCATAGCCAATAGCACTACAACTTGTGCCTGAAGAAAGCTTACCTAACACATGTATGTTCTTTGTAAAGCACACTACAGCCTTCTTGTGCTTAGGAACACTGGACAGCACTTCACTATGCTGGAGGAACATCTTAGACAGCATAATCACCAATGAAAAGCACAAAAATGTGAAAACGTGGCACTAAATAGATAGCAAAAAGGACAAGCATTTACAGTATGAAAACTGAAACAAGGAGGCAGAGCGTCCGCTTCATCTCAGCTGGGAAAGTACGCATTGGACAACTCAAATTTTTCACTACTATACACACAATGAAGAGTACTGGTTTGGGGGTTAACAAACTTTAGCAAGTATACAAACTGCAAAAACGGAATCCATGAATAATGAGGATCAGCTCTACTTGTTTTCTCTCATTCTCTCACTCACTTTTCCTTCATTCTTTCTTCCTTGAAAATGTATCCTTCTCCCCACCCTCCAAAAACTATTAGTCCATAAACTTCACTCAAGGTTTTTTTCTCTAGGGAATGTAGACTAAAACAGAAAACAAATCTTATTTAAAGTTAAATTCATTTGTTAGTTAAAGAAAAAATTAAAGTATATTTAATTCCCATTTTACTAAATATGTAATGTTATATTAAAAGATGGTACAGAGGCAAATCATTCACTTCATTTAAAACTAATTAAAGCATTTTGAGAATGCCCCCAAATTTTAAAGTGGTTTGATATTGGAAATAATACATCTTAAAAATACTAAAAATATTTATGTTCCATTCAGATTCAAATTTCATTGAAAACAGGTAGCTTAAAGGTTGAAAAGGATATGGAATGAGGGGGAGGTATCTACTCAAGATGGCAACAAATCTATTAAACACTTAGGAATATACTGAAGAATAATAATGAGGGAGAATACCACACTAAGGACTTCAGTAGTGTGACAGTGGTGTACTAACAGACTTCTAAGATCAGTGGGGAAGAATGAACAGCCTAGAAAAAGACGTAAGAATTCTGTGTAAGATGTAAGTGGCATTTCAAATCAGTAGAGGGTAGGGTTGACATTAATTGGTTAACACCTTGGAACCTTCCAAAAAAGCATATAAATAAAATAACTGTTAGATATATCAAAAATTAAATATAAAAACATAAACCATAAAAGAACCAGGAGAAAATACAGCTGAATATTTTTATTATCCAGGTGTGGAACAACCTTTCTAAATATGAGCATTGAAAAAAAATCAAAGAAAAAATTAATAGATCTGAATATATAAATATTTATATATAATATATAATATATATATATAAAAAAGAAATTTCTAAAATAAATTGAACATATGGAGAAAATACACTCAAAATGAATAGCAAAATATTACAATCTTTGATATATACTGGGTTCTTATGGATACATTAGAAAAGATAATCATAAAACCAGGTGAATGATATATTCTCTATATAATAAAAAAATAAAGAGAAAATAGAAACGGCAAGAAAAGGAATGGAAAAGAATGTCTGACTAAAGAAATACAAATTAAAACAATACATTTGTTATCTATAAACTGGCAAAGATAAGAATCCTACTACCTAGTGTTCAACTGTAGAAAAAAACGATAGCCTCCCATAGTCTTTTGAGTTCAGAGGATAAACTGGTACAACTTTTACAGAAGGCCACTTGGTAACGTGTATTGAAAGTCTTCAAAATGCTATACAGAATTCAACCAGCTATTCAGCTTTTAGGACTTAACTTTAATAAAGTTATTTTGATCTACATAAAGATACAACTAAAAGAATATTCACCTTTAAAATAAGAAAAAACTGAGAAACCACCTAAAATTCCCAAAACAGGGATCTGTTCGAATTATGGTAAAGTTTATAATATTTCATGTCTAGGTAAAATGTTCATACTATTACAACTGATTTTCAAAAAAATAAGTGTTTGGGGTCTTTTGTAAGCATTGTTCTAAGCAATTTAAAATTATTAACCCATTTAATCCTTAGATAATAGTCCCAAATGAATTAGGCATTCTTCTTCTTATTATTATTACCCCCATTTTAGTTTATAAAACAATATTATAATTTTTGTTGGAAAAAGTTGAAAAATACACATGTAAGGTACATATACTCTCAAATATTAATTAAAATATGCAAAGATCTTTACCAAAATGACAGTAGTTATTAAAAATAAAATATATGGAAAACCAACTCACTCATTTTATTCATATAAATTTATGTGACTACACTACTTATTAGAGATATGAGTTCTGCAAATCATTTAACCTCTAAGCCTTGCTTTTCTTATCAATATAAAGGAAAATGATACCTTCCTCAAAATGCCAACTGAAAAATGCTTTAGTTCATATTACCAGTTTAATAACTAAAAATGTCTAACTCCTTAGAAATTTCTGTAAATTACATAGCTACACTTACCGACAGGATAATTCTCCATCCATAGCATCATGCTCATCAGTACTTGTATATGTTAATCTTCCTCCAACAACTGTCCCAACTAAGTATACCAGCCAGGCAAGACGTCCTAATATATAATAAGGAAAAAAAAGTTGATTCCCAAACCACCCACTATAAAACCAAGTCTATGAGACACAGGGAATAAATATTTGTTGGATTTCAAATAAGCAAACTTTCATTTAAAAATGGAGGCAACACAATTTAGGTACCAAGAGCATACCTTGGGTTTGAATTTTGCTTCTACTATTTATTATGCTAGTTACTCAATCTTTCTTGGCTTTCATTTCCTCATTTATAGATACGAAGATGAGAGTAAATGGCTCATAGGCTTCTAACAGCGCTTAGTGGTATTCTACACGTAAAGTACTCAAATGCCTGCTGTAAGTGCTGAGTAAATGTTGGCCACTATTACTGTTTTTATTATTATTATTATTATTATTATTATTATTATTATTATTATTATTATTATTAAATAGCTATACCCATTTTAGTTCGTCTGTATCATAGCTGCAAAAGCCATAAAACATACCAATATGTAACAATTATATGTTCATCCTAAGTTTTATTTAAGAAGCTACACAAGAAAACTGTCATACAATATTTAAGAATTTTTAATTTATTTCCTCTCTACCAAAGAGACTTGCTCCAATTAAAGCCAGTTCCAGTTAGCTGTATCTGCTTTCTTAATGTTGTTTATAAAACAAGCAAAAACCCCGAACTGAAAAAAAAAATTCCCAAGAATTTTCAGAAAATTCATTGGCTGAGTATCTATGTATCATTTGCTGCTCACTGAGACATAACTAAATATGTATGAGGTAGGATGAGAAGAGGAAGAGAAATCCCATGCCCAAGGAATTGAACCTAGTGAGAGAGACAGATAAAAGGAAAAAATTACTTTTTCAATGCAGTGTGATGAGTATCATTGTTTAATAGTAAATTTAGACATGAATTTCTCAAAGTTTCATTTTTTTATTCTTTAATTCATTTTATTCTGTGATCCTAAAAAAAGGCTTTAATATCAAAGAATGTTATGCAAAAATAACATGTGATCAACTGGGAGCATTTTTTCCCTAAAATTATGGCAAATTCTGAATGGAAGTTTAATTATTTAGAGGAAAGCAGAATGTAATTTATTCTTTCTTGGTTTCAGAAAGCAGTGATTTCTGTTGTACAAGACAGAAAAACAGGCATTTCTAACCCTAAAAGTTTAACAACTATTGATTGAATAAATCAATATTAGTGTTAGAAATGAACAATGAAGTATAAAGCCATTTTTATTAAGCTACCAAATGTAATCTTCATATTTAACCGAATGAGAAGTGGTATTTCTCATATACATTAAACTTTTCCCTAAACCTCTACAATTCTAGACTGACAGTATTTAAAATAATAAATGCTAAAAAGTTACATTGGTTATAGGATTATATCCACAAAGTTTAAACGTAAATCTATAAATTTAAATTGCACTTAGAAATTTAAATATCCTATACCTGAGTTTCATATTTATACATTTTGAAAAAAATCTCATCCTAGACTATATTTCCACTACAGTTCTCCATTTTTCTATTTATTCTGAATTGTTCAGGGCACTTGTTTTAACAGCTGTTGAAGAACAGAATGTTTTTTTTCCTTTAACAAAATAATTATTGCTGTAATAATCTGTAATTATGGTTTATAACTGCAATAATCCCAAAGAAATCAGTCATTACCATAGATCACACGTAATCGTTAACTCCTGTTAATGACCTATTTCTTAGGGATTATTGTTTTCCTAAACCATGACCATATCACCACAAATATGGAAGAGCAAGACAATATAATACAAATGAGATAATATAATAATAAACTTATTTTGTAACATTAAAAGCCATTAAGCATCTAAATTAAAGCACACATAACGAGAGCACATAATTTTCTTTGTTCAACACTAACTGAAGTCTAGTCTGCACAAAAGAAATTGAACACTACTACACACAGTAGCACAAACTGGAACCACACAGGCGTTTTTCATAATATGAAACAATTATTTTTTAGTAGACCACAGATATTTTTAAAATGCAGATTCCTTTGCACTGACCTTTGACTAGAGGAAAGGAAAAACATACTTATGCAACATTTCCTATGTATCAGGCATAATTATATTAGAAACTTTGAAATGGTATTTTATTAAAATTACAACTATAAAACCTTGAGTTATTAATCAAGGATCAGGTCTGACTTACTTTAATCAATAGACAGACCTGTTTAATACTAGTAAACTATTACATTTCAGTTAATTCCATTCATATATCTTAGAACAGCTATACTTTCAGTATGCTTTTGTAAGAAAACAAGTCTTTGATTTTACAACTGAATCTTTTTACATTGTAATAAAATACTTGATACACAGGAAAGAATATACGTAATGTATATGAAGTATAGTCCTTCAGTATCTGCAGGGGATTGTTTCCAGGACCCCCAGGCTTACAAAAATCTGTGAATGCTCAAGTCCCTTGTATAAAGTGGTGCAGTATTTGCATATAACCTATTCGTATCCTCCATATGCTTTAAATCATTTCTAGCTTATTTATAAACCTAATACAATGCAAATGCTAGGCAAGTAGTTGTAAATACAATGTAAGTGCTAGGTAAACAGTTACTAGCACATGGCAAATCAAGTTTGGCTTTTTGGAACTTTCTGGAATTTTTTTTTTTTTTTGGAATATTTTCTATCTTTGGTTGAATTTGTGAGTGTGGAAACCTCAGATCAAGGGGGCTGACGGTAATAAAACAGACACCCTAAACTCTCCTATCCAACCTAACAAGCAAGGCTTTATCAATACTGTCATACCTACCTCCATACCCCTCCCCTAGCTTGTCCTCTTACCGTGCTCCCTATAAGTAACCATGATTCTGTATTTGATGTTCACTATTTTCTTCACATTTTTTTTTGTTTTATCACTTATATATATATTCCTAAACAATATATTTTTAGTCTCACTTGTTTGGGGGCTTTAGTAAGTGGTTCATACTGAATACAGCTTTCTGAGAATTGTTTTTTTTTTCCCCACTAAACATCTCTTAAACTCATCTTTAAGTATACCTGTAGTTTATTCATTTTTTCCTATTATATAACATTTCATTGTGTAACTATATTATCTGCTTAACTATTTTTATACTGATGGGCATTTGAACTTTTTAAATTTTTTTGCCTCTAGGAACAGTTAGGCTAGGAACATTCTCACGCATGTCCTCTTGTATAGAAGAGGCATTCTACAGGGCATACCTAAAAGCAGAAGTGTCAAGTCAGCAGATATTCAAACGTTCCACTTTTCAAGGTAACACCAAATTGATTTCCATTCTATTTCCAACTGACTATACTTTGTACTACCAGAAATGTGTAAGAATTCCCTTTGATCTACATTCTCCTTTGTAAGATTTCTTATTTTTGCCAATCTACTGAAAGTAAAATGGTATCTCATGTGCCTTAATTTCCATTTCTCTTATGACCAGCAACATACTTATTCATCATTTCCATAAAGAATTTAATTGATTTCTAGGAATTTTTTCCAGGTTCATCTAGATGGTGATCCTTGTTTGGGTTTGTGTATGTTAGTGTGTATGTTTATATGTAGAAAGTGCCTTTTTCCACTTCTGGTATTTTTTATTTTTTAATCCTGAATTGATTTAAGGTTTTTTTCTTTCTAGGAATTTATGCATTTCAAGTTTTCTAATTTGTTGACCTCAAAAAATACTACGTATAATTTTATCTTTTAAACCTTTGTTAATTTTTTAAATTAATGTAATTGTAATTGTATTTCCTTTTGCTCCTAATACATTTGTGAATTCTTTTTTCTTATCTCATGAGAGGTTTGTCAATTTTATTAGTATTTTTAAAGAATTAACTTTTGATTTTTTTGATTCTACTGAATCTTTGTCTTTTAGTTCATTAATTTCTGCTCTTTGTTTCTTTCCCCTTTCTTCAGGTTTGATCTGTTCCTCTCATTCTAACTTCTCAACTTGGATGCTTAAGTCGCAACATTTCAGCCTTTCTTCTTTTTGTGTAATAAACTTTCCACTGAATTCCAAAAATGTTGTATTTCCATTATTGTGTAACTCTGTTTTTTAATTTCCCTTAAGACTTCTTTTACTCCACAGTTACTGAGAAGAATGTAGGTAAAATTACCAAGTATATGGTATTTATTATTATTTATGCAATTTAGTTTTAATTGCAAATAGGTAAGAAAATGTGGACTCCATGAGTCACTGAAATTTGCTGCTTTATGTACACAATACTTGGTCATTTTCTTAAATTTGAGATATAATTGACACAGACCATTATGTTGCTTTCAGATGTACAACATAAAAATTTGGTATTTGTATATGCTGTGCAATGATCACCACAGTAAGTCTAGTTAACATCTGTCACCACACAGTCACAAATTTTATTTTCTTATGGTGAGAACTTTTACATCTACTCTCTCAGCAACTTTCAAATATGCAATACAGTATTATTTAAACTATAGTTGCCATGCTGTATATGGCATCTCCATGATTTATTTATTTTATAACTGGAAGTTTGTACCTTTTGACCACCTTTATCCATTTCACGCATCCCCAAACTCGACCTCTAGCAACCACCAATCTGTTCTCTGCATCTAGGAGTTCAATTTGTCTTGTTTTGTTTTTTAGACTCCACATTTAATTGAGATCATGCAGTATTTGTTTTTCCTTGTCTGACTTATTTCACTTAACACAATGTCCTCAAGGTCCATCCATGTTGTCACAAAAGGCAAGATGTCATTCTTTTTTTATGGCTGAATAATTTTTACATACTATATATAACTATGTACACATATTTATATGCATATATGTATACCCACACAAACACACATTTTCTTTACCCATTCATCCATCATGGATACTTAGATTGCTTCAATGTCTTGACTGTTGTAAACAAGACTGCAATGAACATGAGGGTGCAGATACCCTTTCAAGTAACTTTTGGTTTTCTATGAATAAATACCCAGAAGTGAAATTGCTGGATCATATGATAGTTCTATTTCAATTTTTTGAGGACCCTCCAGAGTGGCAACACCAATTTACATTCCCACCAGTGGTGCACAAGGACTCCCTTCTCTCCACATCCTCGTCAACACTTCTTATAACTTGTCTTTTAGGTAACAGCCATTCTAACAGATGTCAGGTGATATCTCATTGTGGTTTTGATTTGCATTTCCCTGACTGGTGATGTTGAGCACGTTTTCATGTACCTAACAGCCATTTGTACGTCTTCTTTGGAAAAATAGCTATTCAGATCCTCTGCTCATTTTTTAATTGGGTTGCTTACTTTTTCACTACTAAATTGTGTGAGTTCTTTGTATTAGCTATTAGTCCCTTATCAGATATGTGATATACAAATATTTTCTCCCACTTGGTAGGCTGCCTTTTCATTTTGTTGATAGTTTCCTCTGTTGTGCAGAAGCTTTGTAGTTTGATGTACTCTCACTTGTTTATTTTTTCTTTTGTTGCCTTTGCTTTTGGTGTTAAATCTAAAAATTCACAGCCAAGACCAATATCAAGGAGCTTACTACCTACATTTTCTTCTAGGTGTTACATGGTTTCAGGTCTTATGTTTAAGTCTTCTATCCATTTTGAGTTATTTTTTGTGTATGGCTTAAGATAGTGGTCCAGTTTCATTCTTTCTCATGTGGCTGCATAGTTTTCCCAACACTATTTAATGACGAGACTGGCCTTTCCCCATTGCATATTCTTGGCTCTATATGATAAATTAACTTACTGTACAAATGTGGGTTTATTTCTGGGTTCTCTATACTGTTCCACTGATCCATCCATCTGTTTTTATGCCAATGCCATAACATATTGATTACTACAGCTTTGTAATACAGCTCAAAATCAAGAAGCGTGATGCCTCTAGCTTTGTTTTTTTTGATCATTTTTTTTTTCAAACATGTCATGTCCTATAGAAAACTGGTATTTTCTAATTGTTGGCTCCAGCAGATATATACATCTATTCAATAAAGTCTGTTAATCACATTGTTCAAATTCTCTCTAAATTTAGTGACTTCCTTATTTATCAACAATAATTGTGGGAAATGTACTGCAACTCCCCATCATAAAGATACATTTGTCAATTTCTCCCATAGAAATACCAACTTTACTTGATATGTTTTGAGACCATTTCATTAGGTACTAGATAACAGAAATGGTTACACCTTCTTAGTGTACAAACTATTATCTAAGTTCTAATAATGCTTGTTATATTATAGTCTTATTTGATTTTAATGTAACTACCCCAAACTCCCTCAGGCTTGCATATACACAGCACTTTTTTTTTTTATCCTTTTACTTTCAATTTTCTATGTTTTAATGTTTTGGGTATGTCTCTTATAATGAGCATTTGACTCACTGGAATATGTGTTTAAATATTCAACTTTACAATCTGGCTTAACTATAAATTTAACTTATTTATGTTTCTTAGATTAATAATGTATCTGGAATGCTCCTATTTTATTTTTTATTGTTATCTTCTATTTTGTCTCTTTCTTCTTTTCTTGATTTTTAAAATATGAGTTTGCTTGTTTACCTATTTCATTATTTTCCTCCTACTGGGTTATGGAAGTTAATCACATGGTATCTTACACTTTTCAGTTGTTACTCTTGAAATTTTATCACCTTAATTTTCCTCCTAAATAAAACAAGGAATTAAGATAATTTTAATTCTTATCACTCCCCTCTCCCATGTACTACTATTCATGGTGGTTTATTTTTTTAATTCTATAAGTTAAAAAAAAATTTTTTTTAATATATATAAGCTGTTTGTTAAGATTTATATATATGTTTACCAATTTCCATGTGCTTCTTTCCATCCTTCTGGAATCATGGCCCTTCTTCCTAAAAAATAATCTTCAGAATATTTAATGAAAACTTTTATTAAACATCTACTGGTAGTAAAAATTCTGTTTTCATTTGTCCAAAAATGGTTTTTTGCTTCCTTGTTCATGAAAGATACTTCTCTGACGTATAATTATAAGATGGCCATTATTTTGACTCAATTTTTTTACAAATAATATTCTACAATCTTCTGGCTTACATTTTTAGTGTTGAGAAGTGAGTTAATCTATTTTACACTCTTCAAGCCACTTTTGAGATTTTTTGGTCTTTGGGGCTACATAGTTTGACTAAAATGCTGTTTTTTGTTTTTGACTGTATATGTTGGGTTTTCTGTTTTGACAGATTCATGTCTTTCATTAATTCTGAAAAATTTGCAGATAAAAGGTCTTTGGTACTGTCTCTGCTCCATTCTCTCTATTCCATCTTTCTGGGATTCAATTGGATATATCTGACCTTTTCATACCATCTTTTAACTTCTAATAGTTTCACTTTCCTTGTTTTGCCACAATTCTTGAAACTTTCTTCAAACCTAACTGCCAATTTGCTAATTCTTTCTTCAGCTGGGTCTAATTTACTGTTTTAACACATTCATTAAATTTTAGATCACAAAAAAATTTTTTTCAATAATAAAGGTTTTACTTGAGTATACTTCAATCTACCTGGTCATTTTTCATTCTTTTGTTTGCTCATTTATGATTCTATTTTTTTCTTTAAACTTTTCATACATAATTTTATATTCCTATACAATTCCAATATCATAAGTTCTTTGGGAGGTCTAAATCAAATAGACAATTCACTGTTTTTGTTAGTGCTCAGTCATGGTACCTTGCTTTGTTATCTGTGTGCTGGCTAGTTTTTAAATCATGAACATTTATTTGATTGATTTTTAAAAATTTTTTCTTTTTTTAAACTTTGGTTTTATTTATTTATTTTGGCAGGTAGGAATAATTAGTTTTATTTATTTATTTTAATGGGGTACTGGGGATTGAACTCAGGAATCTCATGCATGCTAAGCATGAACTTTATCACTGAGCTAAATCCCCCCTCTCATTTGACTTATTGTAGTCTGCAGAATTCTTAAAGCCATAAATTATGGTTGCTACTCTTCAGAGAAGATTTTAATTTAGTTTTTCTCTGGAAGCCAAGGGTATCTACCAGTTTTGGACCACTATATCCCCTTCTCAAGAGTCCAACTTAATATAAGAATATAAGCAAGGTACACTGACTGATCTTGCAACCAATGAAGGCTTTGCCACCAATTTAATCATTAATAATTTGCCTTGAAAGGCAACATTGTCTTTTGCCCTTATTTGCTACTGATCAGTTCCATTTTGGTTAAAGTTCATTTTACGAGGGGGAAGAAGTCAGAAGAGGAAGGGACTGAGTAGAGGAGAGCAGCAAAGTGGAGGAGAAGGAATCTCAGAAATTTAATGTACTTATTTCAAGCCAAGCAATGCATTAAAAGTTTATCCAGGATCTGATTGTTTTGCAGCTCAAATGCCTTTCAGAGAAATCTAGTTGACAGCAATCAAGTGAAAGTTACTACTAATTCTTTACTTTTTAAAAAGCAAAATTGCCTTTAATATAAAACCCAAAAAAAGAGAAAGTGATTTTATAGGTAGCTGACTAAACATGAACCAAATTATATTACAACAAGCTGAGTTAATGAAAAAAAATCTTAGATATTATATATGGCTGCCATTGTGCCATCAGGCCAAAAATAAAAAAATTGAAAACAAAAACACTAAAATAAAGGCTTACAGGGCAACCACACAGCTACAAAAAGATACTTAACTGAAGGGACATGTAGGGACTCAAATCTAGCCTGTACTCTACTCACCAATCTGTGCACACGAATATGGTGCAACACTTGCATGGAAGAAAGGGAGTCTTTTTTCTAATTTGCACAAATGCACCAAATTTACTACTGAGTTGGTAAGAAAGTAAAATACATCCACAAAGGCCAAAATAGATGTCAGATCTGAAAGAGAGAGACATATGTACAGAAATAACCAGAGGGAAAAGAAAAAAAGAAATAACTAGAGAACTTGGGCTTCTCCTTTGAAGGACAAAGGACAAAGTCTAAGGCATGCCCAACGTGAAACTCTTATACCTTTAGTAAAAAAGTGAACTGGAGGGAAAACAAACAAACAAATCTGCCCTAGACAAAGAAAGACAACACAGAAACTTGTCTAACTTGTCTTCCATGTTAGTCGCAGGAAAGGAAGAAAAAACCCTCAATTCAGACCTCTGATGGCTTGTGGCCTAAATACAGACTACCAAGGTGATATGAAAAGCTTAATCTAAGGAAGCAGTTTAAATGGTATTGAGTTAATAGTCCTCATCCACCTCATTTAGTGAATGAACTAAATACTTCAATTAAAAGACAGTGATGGTCAGAAACGATTTTTTAAAGGAAAAACTATACACTGTCTATAAGAGACACACTTTAAAAATAAAAAGACAGATTAAAAGTAAATGGATGGTTAAGGATATACCATGCAAACAGAAAGCATAAGAAGGCACTGGCAATAGTAATACCAAATGTGGTAGATTTCAAGACAAAAGAGTCAAATAAGGAAGTAAAAAAAAATCAAAACATTATAAATGTCTAAACGAAGCAAAAATTAAAACTTAAAAGTAGTACAGACAATTCCACAATCATATTTGGGGATTTTAATACCTCTTTTCTCTCTAAATAATAGAAATAGACCAAAAAAAAAAAAAAAAAACCCCAAATCAGGAAAGACAAAGAACTTGTGCCAATACTATTAACCATCTTGATTTAATCTCTATTTACAGACTATACCCAACTATGGTAAAATACACATTCTTTTCCAGTGTACATAGTATGTTTGCCAGAAGAGACCATATGTTGGGTGATAAAACAAGTCTCAATAAACTTAAAAATCTGAAATCATATAAAATATTTTGACCAAGGTAGAATTAAATTAGAAATTAGTAACAATAAGACAAGTAGGAAAGCCCTAAATATTTGGAAATAAAAGCATACTTCTAAATAATCCATGAATTAACAAAGAAATAATAGACTAGAAAATATTTTTAACTAAATGATAATAAAATAAAAGATCAAAATTTATGAGATGCCACTAAAGCATGCGCAAAGTGAAATTTATAGCTTTACATGTTTTTATTAGAAAATCTAAAAATCTAAGATGTGAAGTCTGTATTCAAAATTAGAGGAAAAAGGACAGATAAAATCAAACGTATAAGGCAGAAAATATTCCCCCTAAAAACCTTATAAAATATGAACAAACAAACAAACAAAAAATAAAGAAAATCAGTGCAACCACAGTTGATTTCTTGAAAAGATTAACAAAATTGATAAATACCTAGTTGGGTCTATCAGGGAAAAAAGAGAAAAAGGGCAAAAATGATCAATATCAAGAATGAAAAGGTGGGAGGGCAAAATGGGTGAAGCAGGTCAAAAGGTACAAACTTCCAGGTATAAAATAAATAAGTTGTGGGGATGTACTGTACTGCACGGTGACTATAAATAATAATGCTGTATTACATATTTTAAGGTTGCTAAGAGAGTAGATCTCAAAAGTTCTCATCACAAAAAAAAAATTTTGTAACAATGTATGCATAGTTAACTAGACTTTTTGTGGTGATCATTTCCCAATATATACAATTATTGAATCATTATGTTGTACACCTGAAACTAATGTGTTATATGTCAAGTATACCTCAATTTTAAAAACAGAATGAAAGGACATTATTTCAGATCCTACAGACATTAAAAGAATAATTATAGAATATTGGAAATAACTTTATTCTAATAAATTTAAAAAACAGAACAAATTCCTTGAAAGACACAAATGACTAAATTTCAACCCAGGTGAAACAGAAGATTTGATTAGTCCTATACCAATTAATGAAATTGCATTCATAATTATAAACCTTTCCAGGCCCACTGGCTTCACTGGTAAATTCTATTAAACTCTTAAAAGAAATAATATATACTGCACAAATTCTTTCAGAAAATAAAGAAGGAGGAAGAAATACTTCCTGACTCATTTTGAGGGCAGTATTACCCTGTTACTAAAACCAGATAAAATCATCACACACAAAAAAAGAGAACTACAAATATCCTTCACGAACATCGATGTAAAATAAAATTTCTGCAAACTGAATCTACTATTATAAAAGGAACAATATCATAATCAAGCAGGATTTACCCTAGAAATGCAAAGCTGGTTTTACAAAGAAATATCAATCAATGTAACTCACTATATTAGCAAAATAAAAAAGAAAATAAAGGTCACATAAAAAAGCATTCAAAGAAATCAATGCCCCGTTCATTATAAATAGCCAGAGAAACAGAAGTGCACTTCTTCAATTTAAAAAAACCTACAGGTAACATCATACTCAATGGTTAAAAAAAAAAATCAATGCATTCTATGTACAAACAAACAAGGCCAGAATATCTACTCTTATCACTTTTGTTCAACATTGTACTAAAGGTTCTGCCAGTGGAATAAGGAAAGAAAAAGAAATAAAAGGCATGAAGACAAGACATAAAACTCTTTATTTGCAGATGGCATGATCATTTACAACAATCCTGAAGAATCTACAGAAAAAAAAAACCTATTAGAACTAATAAGAAAATTTAGCAAAGTCAGAGGACACAAAGACAAAAATCAGTTCTGGTCTTACAGAGTAGCAGAGAATAATCAAAATTTACAACAGCATCAGAAATATATAGAGATATACTTAGTGGAAGATTAAAAATATCTGTACACTGAGAACAATGAAATATCACAAAGAAAATTTTAAAACCACCTATATAAGTGGAGCAATATACTATGTCCATGAACTGGGTATCAGGATGGCCCAAATTGATATACAGATTGAGGGTACCTCAATCAAAATTCTAAGAGTTTTCTTTTTTTTAAGAAACTGATAAGCTGATGTTAAAATTAATACAGAAAAGTAAAAAACAGAACTATTTTGAGAAAGAAGATCAAGATTTGAGGACTTAAATTAACTGATTTCAAGACTGATAAAGTTACAGTAACCAAGACAGTATAACACTGGCATAAGGATAGACATATAAATCAATGGTACAGAATAGAGTCCAGAAACAGACCCAAGACTTTTTATGGTCAATTGATTTTTGACAAATGTACATGCTAATTCAATGGGAAAAAAGACATAAGTCTTTTCAGTAAATGGTGCTAGAACAACTCAATAACCATATGGGCTGGGGAGGAGGCCTTCTCCTTACCTCACATCATTCACAAAAAGTAGCCCAAAGTGGATCACAGACCTAAACACAGTAGCTAAAACTATTAAACTTCTAGAAGTAAAACATAGAAGAACATCACTGTGACTTTGGTTACACAGGATTTCTTAAATATAAAAGGCACAAAGCATAAAGAAAAAAAATGAAAAAAATCCAACTGAAGGATTTAATCATCAAAATTTAAAATTTCGCTTTTTGAAAGACAACTGAAAGGACAAGCCACAGACAGGAAGAAAATATTTGCAAACATATACCTGAAAAAAGGACTATATACAGAATATATAAAACACTCCTACAATTTCAATAATAAGAATATGTACAAAAGAACAAACAATTCAGTTTAAAAAGTCAAAAAATGGAAACAGACATTTCACAAAAGAATATATAAGATGCCCCAAAAACAACAACGTTAATTACTGGGGAAACTCAAAGTTTAACCACAGTGAGATACTACTATTAGATATCCAGTAGAATGGCTAAAGAAGACAATATCAAATGATGATGAAGATGTGGAGTAAATGAAACTCTCATATACTGTTAATGGGAATGAAAAATGATATACTCTATAAAACAGTATAGCAATATCTTATAATATTAAACATACATTTCTCATATGACCCAGCCATCTGTCTCTGGTATTTATCACAGAGAAATGAAAATTTAATATACAAAGAGTTTTCTGCAAATGTACATAGCACCATTATTCATAACAGCCAAAAACTGCAAGTGTAACTCAAATGTCTATCAAGTGGGAAACAGCTAGACAAACTAAGGTAAAGCTATACTATGGAATACTACACAGCAATAAAAAGGAATATAATATTTATATACACAATATATTTGAGTCTCAAAAACATTATCCTAAGCAAACAAAGCCAAACACAAAAGATCACTTATTGTATGAGTCCATATATACAGAAATCTAAAAGAGATGAACCACAGTGACAGAAACCAGTGAGTACCTGGGCCAAGAGTTAGGGAAAGGGATCAAAGGGCATGAGAAAATTATTTACAGAGTGAAGAAAGTGTTATATCTTAAATGTGGTGGTAGTTACATGGTTATGTATCTGCTAAATTCATCAAATGGTACACTAAAAAAAAAAAGAAAAAGAAAAAAGATATTTGCAACTCTTAACACAAGACAAGGGGCTCATTTTTCCAAACTATAAAGAGCTCTTACAAATCAATGAGGGAAAAAAGGAACCAATAACCCAATAAAAAATGAGCAAAGAAAATGAATAGTTCTTTTACAGAAAAAGAAGACCAAATAGCTCTTAAATAAACTTAAACAATTCTTAACCTCACTGATATGAGAATGTTAAATTATATACAGAAATCATTTTCACCTATAAGATTACCAAAAATTCAAAAGCGTGGTAACATTGTCCTGTGAAGGCAATATGTAACTCTCATAGATTGTTGGTGGACAAGTAAAATGGTACAGTTCTTACAGAGAGTTAATTTGGCACTATTCATAAAAATTACAAATACATTAACCTTTCCACCCAACAGTTATTCCACTTCTGGATATTCATCTTATAGATATACCTACACACACGTAAAATGACAAGTACAAGGTTAATCTGCATAGCATTAATTTTAATAGCAGAAGATGGCAAACAACTCAAATGACTCTCAACGGTGTAGAGAATAGTTAAATAAATTATGATACATTAAAAAAATTTGCAACTATCAAATTAAGCATTCTTTATATACTGATTTAAAAATAACTAAAAAATACTGTTAAATGAGAAAAAGCAAGAAATAGAACATGAGTGTGGTATGCACCATTCTATGTAAATAAGGGGGGATAAGAACTTACATATTCATATACATATATGAATACAGAAACTTTAGAAAGATGCAAAACTAGTAAGAATCGTTACTTGTTAGAGTGAAGAGGAACGATTATAGGACTGGAACAGAACACATTTTCTTTTTTGTGGACAATGTAAATATAATATCTCTTCAAAAGGTCAGGTAAATTAATTAAAGTAAAGCTTGATATGAAAATAACTAAGAGAACAGACACATTAAAGTTATATGTAAAGACAAGTCACAAACTTGGAGACAATATTTATATTACAAATAACTGAAGGAAGAATTAGTGTTAAAAATATAAAAGAACTCAACCAGTAAGAGAAAGACCAATAATCCAAATGGAGAGGGGGAAATGAACAAAGGTCATAGACACATATATCACTGATGATGTCACAACTAACAGTCAATAAACATTAAAAAATGCTAAACTTCATTAACTATCATGGGAGTGTAAAGTAAGATATGCATGAGATATATTACCTCAGCCAGCCTGACAAAAAAGTCTAACATTATGAGTTACTGGCAAGGATCTAGATCAGAGTGGATGGGATATAAAGTAGTACAATTACTCTGTAAAATAGTCTGGCATTATCTACTAAAGCTGGCTATGTTATGAATATGTATATCAATCTTTACAGCAGCATTCATTTATTAGTAAAAAACAGAGAAAACACAAATACCCACTGACAAGAAAATGCATAAATAAACTGCAGGATATTCAAACAAGAGAACTGCAGCAGAACTGCACAAACGAAGGAACTACAGCTACAGCATCAATGTGAACTCTCATAAAAGCAATGCTGAGAAAAAACAGTAAAGCAAGTTGTACAAGAATACATACAGTTTGATTTCATTTGTGTAAAGTTCAGAAATATGCAAAACCACAGATTATTTTCAGAATATATGCACATGCAATAAAACCATGAAAAAAAGGCCCTTTCTTCACAGATTTATTGCATGTGCATATACTCTGAAAATAACTGACAAACACAAGCAGCAAGTATTTTCTGCGGGTAGGAAGGAAGGAGCAGCAAAGGTATTGATTGATATTGATCTGTTCTTTAAGCTACATGAATGGTGTTTATTATTGCTAGTCACTAGGTCTCAAAATACATAAATATCTTTTTGTATGTATTTTATATTTCATAATTTTTAAAATCCTACTAAAAAAATCAATCATGAAGACAAAATGCTGCAAAACAAAATGTTAGTATCCCCCCAATTTAATTTATAAATAATGAGATACTAATAAGAGAACATTTAAAGAAGGTTAACTACTCCACTATCTAACACCTCAGCAGTATTGTGTGACTTAAAAAAAATAAACCAGAGAGATAATGAATAAAAGACATTTTAGAAGAAATGTAAATGTAAAGGATAATTTTTAAAGAATTTTTAAAAAAAGAGTTTAGATGGAAAATCATTGAAAGTAAGTATCATCCCTTATCACTCACTTTCCAAACAAAATAAAATAAACAAATATGAAAGAAAAAAAAAATCCTGGAACTATAATTAAAGTGCCTCCTATTAGAAATGAATATAGCCAGTTCCATTCTCATAAGTCATCTCACTTAAAAATCTGAAAAGTCTATTTAATTCCCTATGTTCTTTGAAAGTATTTAAAGAAACATACAGAAATAAATAAATCCTCCTTCAGTAAAGAATGAAAAATAATGAGGAAATTGAGAAATTAAAATACAATAATAAAATAAAGCCATGGTGAAGACTAATACACAAATGCAAAATCATGATGAGGTCTTAACATAGTTTTTTACTGGCTAAAATTGGGCTCTGAATTTGCAGTGAGCTACAGAAGAAGGAAACATGACTAGTTAAAAGACAGTTATAAGTTAATAAACTCTACTCAAAGATCTTTACCAGCTTTTTTTCATTCTGATTCCAGAGAGAAATATTCCCTGTGAATCTTATAAAGAACTAAAAATTAATCATCAAGCCACCAAATTACCCAGAAGATTAATAAAATTAATGAGTCATTAGAGGACCAGGAATTGGGGGAAATATATAAAAATAAGTTGCAGTAAAATTATTAAATACACTGATTAATGAATCTACGTAAAATTCAACATACTGCCATATAACAGTCATAGAAAATTCACTGACCTTCCTGAATTGTCATGTCCACATTTACCGCAGTAGCTGAATGCAGAAGCTTTTGGTAATTCTGTGCATTTTGATCAAATAACTGTACAAGAAGAGTGCACGTCTTTTCATATTCACATCTGCTAACAGTGCACAACTGCTCCAACTGCTGAAACACAGTGGCAGTATCATCCAGTGGGTCATCTAAATTATCTCTACAAATAGAACAGGTTTGCAGACATTAGAACGAGACATACATTCTACTCACCACAAATAAACTTTATTTATATTAAATTCTATCATGGGTAAAGAAAAGACATAGATTGGAAGGTAAGAAATAAGATGTCTGTATTTGAAAATAATATGATTACATACATAAAATATACCAAAGTAACGACAAAAACGCTACTAGTATTAACAGGTGAGTTTACCAAGGTCCTAGCATACAGGTCAATAAATAGAATTCATTACTATATATTAACAGTAACAACTGGAAATTTAAATTTAAAAAACAGTGTCTTCCAAAGGCATCAGAAAACACAAAATACTAATTAAATCTAATTAAGCATATGTAAGATCTGAACACTGAATACTACAAAACACTAATAAAAGAAATCACAGAAGAGCTAAATAAAAGATAAACACACTCACTGGCTGAAAGACTCAATATTGCTAAGATGTAAATTCTTCCTCCAAATTAATCTATAAATTCAATGCAATCCTACTCAAAATCCCAGCAAGACTTCTTTGGAGATACTGACAAGATGATTCTTAAATGTATACAGAAAAGCAAAGGAAGTAAAAATGTCAAAACAATTTTCAAAGGGGGAAACCAAGGTGGAAGACTCACACTTTGATTTCAAAGCTTATTATAAGACTACAGTACTCAAGGCAGGGTATTGGCAGAAGAAGAAACACATAGATTAATGAGAAGAGAGTCCAGAAATAGAACTGTATGTATGTGGTCAATTAATTTTTGAAAAGAGTATAAAGGCAATTCAATGGAGAAAGGATAGTCTTTTCCACAAATTGGTCATGCATATGCAAAAAGATAAAAAAAATTCAGCCTTACCTATCACATACAAAAATTAACTTACAATGGGATCAGGAAACTAAGTTTGTTTTAGCGGGAGGTAATTAGGTTTTTTAATTTATTTTTTAGAAGAGGTACTGGGGATTGAACCCAGGACCTCGTGCATGCTAAGCATGCACTCTACCACTTGAGCTATACCCTCCCTCAAACCCAGGGATCTAAATTTAAATTCTAAAACTATAAGACGTCCAGAAGAAAAAAACAAAGAACAAACTGGACTTCATTAAACTTTAAAACTCCTGCTCTTTGAAAGACTTCGTTAAGAAAATGAAAAGGCAAGCTATGGACTGGGAGAAAATAACTGCAAAATACATATAATTATAAAAAAAAAGAAATACAGACCTCTCAAATTTCAATATAAGAAAATAAACAACCCAGTAAAAAAAAAAAAAAAAAAAGGGCAACAGATTTGACAGAAATTTTACCAAAGAGTATATACAAATGATAAATAAGCACATAAGAAGATATTCAACATTGTTAGTCATTAGGGGAATCCAATTTAAAACCATAATGAAATATCACACCTATTAGAATGACTAAAATGTTTTTAAAAACTGACAATATCAAGTGCTGGTGAGAATGCAGAGTAATTGGATCTTTACATTGCTGGTAGGAATGCAAAATGATACAGCCACTTTGGAAAATAGTTTGGCAATTTCTTACAAAGAAAAACACACACTTACCATGCAACCCAGGAATCTCATACCCAGGTATCTACCCAAGAGAAATAAAAACTTACATTCATACAAAAATCTGTATAAGAACACTTACAGATATTTTAATACAAAAATGGAAAGAGCCCAAATATCCATCAACAGGTGAATGGATTAATAAATTGTGATATACCCATAAAATGGAATTCTATTCAGCAATAAAAAAAGAAAAAACTACTGGTGCAAAACAGAGGAATCTCAGATGCATCATACTAAGTGAAGGAAGCCAGACTAAAAGGCTATGCACTGTATGATTGCATTTATACAACTTTCTGGAAAAGACAAAAATTTTAGGGAAGCAAAACAAATCAATAATTGCCAGAGGCTGAGGAGTCAGGAAAGGCCTAACTACAAAGGGACCTAAAAGAACTTTTAGAAGTGATGGAACTATTTTATATCCTGATTTTGTTGGTAGTTATACACAGCTGTATGCACTTGTCAGACAGAGCTTACAGAACTGTACACCAAAAAGGGTAAATTTTACCGTAGGTAAACTGTATCTCAATTTTTTTTTTTAATTCCAAGATGCAGAAGATGAAAATACAACAAGAACATTTAGTTTTCAATACCTCACAACTATGGCAACAGATTCCAACCGAGAAGTGATAAAGGCCTTCGTGATTTCTGGTGCATAAGTGTCTAATAAGTGGGGTTCAGTTGATTTCACAAAAGGAACTGATGCTACCATCCTTTGCCACAGAGTTAATAAATAATGAACACTGTTGGGAGCAAATTCCCAATGCTACAAAGAAATAAAGCAAATGTTACTTAAAATGACCTCATATCCTCCTGGAATAAAAATTACAGAGGCAAAATTACTAAACATACATTTTGAAATAAACTTTTATTCTAATTATATAACCAACGAACATGTAACATAACAAATTTTGTTAAATGTTTGTGTACTTCCTTCTACTCTTCTTTGTATGAATATTTTTCACAGTTGATATTATGAGGAAAATACGACTTTAAAACTTCCCCCCAAACTTAGAAAAAAAATTTTCCATAAACTAATCTGTAAAACTTTATTTCTTTACATAAATTTTACTACAGTTCTTGATTTAGTCTTTAATTATTAGATATTTGGAATCCCTCTAAATTTTTATTATTATAAAATTTGCTACAATTAACTTTTTTACCTAAATCCTTGCAATGAACATTATTAACAAAGTGCTCTAATACTTTTTTTTTTAATTCCCATCAAAGAAAGGGTTTTAAAACTATCTATAGTTTAACATCAGTTATATATCTTTATTTACCTGTAGGCTAGTAATGGTAAAATTTGCAATCAAGCGAATAACTTCAGGATATTCCTTCACCATAACTAATTCTCCCAGCTGATAATTTGTCTTTAAACGAGCCAAAAATCGACAAAATTCATGATAATTACCTGGATCAGACAAACCCTAAATTATGGAACAAAAGAAAAGCTTTTTAAAAAACTTTTAAAAAAACAAACCAAGCTAATCCTATTATACCATCAATAAAATTCTGAGAGTATTTTCTTAAGTCTCCCAGTTTTCACAGATGCTTACTGTACTTGGTATCAACTGAGTAGTAATCAATGGGAAAAAAAAATGATTCCTACTGGACTATAATCTTTTCATAAATAATTAATAATAAGGAATCCAAAGTAGAGGCTTTGGAGGAAGCTTTGATCATGATGATTAAATTATAATGTTTGGGAACACGAAAATACATATTACACAAAATATATATTACACAAAAAGATTTGCATGGGGTGGGGTGTGGAAAAGAGCAGTATCACTGGACTTACAGTAAATGGTACATGTACACACACAAATAACAGAAATATCTTTTAATTCAGCAAATATTTATTATCAACAGGCATTACGTCCTCAAACAACTTCCTGTCTCTAAGTCATTCAAATAAATTACTGCAACATAGAGCAGAAAATTTAACATAAGTACTACAAGACACAGAGGTAACTTTGAGGGGAGGACAGGTTAAAAAGAAAGACCAAGAAAGGTGCCCCCAGTGAGCTCCTTGAAGAGAGGGCACATGTGTTATTATCTTTACAGTTTGAGAACTTTGCATTCTAGTTGGCATAAAATAGAATTCATAAAGTTTAATACTATTTAATACTGAAAGAATTTGTAAAAATTTCATTCATATGAGCTCCATGAAAGAACATAAAATAATTTCAAATTATTAGGAACCAATTTAAAAAATATATTTTGTACTCATGGCTCTTTTAATACATATTTTTAATTCTAAAAATATATATACATAATCAAACTAACTTTTACAGTCATAAAACATCAATGCAAGGATGTTGGAAAATCAATTAAGAGAATTATCTGATATTAGCATATTTTCTTCCACATATTGACTGATAATAGTGATTTAAATGACTAAAAATTTAAGTATATTGGTAAAATCCAATTTATAAGCAAAACACAAATTTTAGTTATGCTAACAGTGAAACGATAAAGTGAATACATAACACATAAAATATTCCTTAGAATAATCTGCAAAAATAATTGTACTTTACACAGTAAGCACATTTTCTTCATGAATAGATATTATATATTCCCTCAAAAGTTTTTAATAACCGAGAGACTTAGATAAACCTTAAATCATCACTTAACCTTTTAAAATCTGTACTTTCATTACAGACATTTTAAACCAAAACCAAAATAAAGTGAAACAAATTTTATCTAAGCACCCAAATCACTAATTAATAATTTTGCTTTGCAATTCTCTGAAATGAATACTGCCACTGAAGATTTACAGTTAATGTACAGAGGAGATTTTACAATCTACAACTCTTATTGTCCACAAGAGGTCAAAAAGGTATTGTTTCATAATTTAAGGCCACTTGTTTCAATATTAACATCCAGATTTATATTGTCTTCTAGTTTAGATAGTAGGTATAACTGAATTAATCATATCAGTAATTTAAAAAGTACCAGCAAAGAAATGCAGTACAATGGTAAAAAGCAGAAATATTCTAAGATATACAATCTCCATTCATATTCACCTAAACGAATGGGGAAAGTAAACAGAACAACACAGAAGTCACTTAGGAAAACATCCACTTTTAAAAACTGCCCATTTCTACTACAAATGAGATTTAGGAAAGAATACACCTCTCATTTTCTTCCAGAATCATAATGAAGTCATGTGTTTATTATGCACCTTTAGCAGAAAAGCTAAGTATTAATTACATTACTTGATAAATACCTGAGGGTTTTCAAGTATCCTTTTTACTCCCTTAATTAAATTACCAAGGTACTTGGCACGTTCAGGACTGCTAAATAAGGACCTTCTTGTAGAAGCAAATTGAACTAAACATGAAAGTGCCTAAAAACAAGAACAACAAAATTCATTTCAATTTTAAAAGTAGCCATGGCCCCATGTAAGAACACTAGTCTTTACATAAATACAGTTTAAAAACTACCACCTTAAAACCCTAGATTTGAGAGCAAACATGCTTTAAAAAATGGGTAAGGGGTGTATTCTGGTGAATCTATCCCTCCTTTCCAGGCAATAACGTATCTAAACAAACACCACCGATATGTGCTTTAAATCTGGAACATCTTTTTTCAGGAAACAGCAATATTAGAACTGCCCAACTTCTACAAACTTAGATATTAAACTGAAAACTTTTTTTTTTTCAACCTTGCCTGGTCTGTTTTAGATTCCAAGATGGGATCTGGAGTCTCAAAGTTCTATATAACCAAAGAGTTTCAAGAATTTTTTAGCACACAATAGAATTTGATTCAAAAAAATAAATGAACAACTGGAGAGATAAGCACAAAATCAAGTGAGCAGATCCCCTTTGTTTCTCATTTGGAGACATCTGATGTGGGCCGCCTGGCAAATCTGACATGGAGCCAGGGGGAGCAGAGAGTTAGAGGTTATGAGAAGGAAGGTAACAGGTGGGGTGGCAAACTGCTGGACTGAGGCCCAGAAAAAGGGCTGGAGACTGAGTAGGAAGAAAGATACGTATTGGTTGACAGGCTGTCTTGGCTATGCGCAGGAGCTAAATCACCAGTTATGGATTTGGGGCTCACCAGTGAAACAGCAGGAAGCACTGACCATATATAGACTCTGACAACAGCTTAAGTAATATAAATCCCAGATGATGTAAGAATTTCTTGTGAAAGGTAAACCCAATCAAGAATACATAGAATTTTTTAAAGTAAATATGTACCACTCTTAGATAAATATCACAGGTACTAGTTAATGAAATAATGAATGAGTTTTACTTACTAACTGAGATAACAGTGGTGGAAGTGAATGATACAAATTAAAGAAAAGATCCAATGTTTCTGGTTCCAGGAAAACTGAAAAAAAAAAAAAAAACCAAAAAAAACTAACACCGCTACTTCTAATTCAGTGACCTTAACATAGTAAGACGTTATCATACAAACCAAGAACTTCAAGACCTCTGCATGTGGCCACTCTTCCCAGTTAGGCTTAATTTCTTTTTCATTCCTAGCTATCTTCCTTTGAAAAATGAAATAATACAGAGATAAAATCAAATAGCTAAGATGTTCCATATTTGTATGTAGCATCTACAGCTCTGAGAGAAACTTACTATTTTCATTTATATTAAAGTAATAAAAACATTTAAACATTCAAATAATATCAAAAAGTAAACAGTACTAAAAAATATACAGTAAAGAACAGCTGTACTACACCATGCCAACTTTCAACTCAGCTGTATTTACATATATTTCCAAATAACATGCTACATTACTATTTCTTTGACTATTTTACCTTAGACCTCAAATGAATTCCTGTTACAGTGAGGCTTTAGCTGTCTAATCACTCATCCCTCCACTCCTACCACTCTTTCCATATTCCACCCTCTCTCAAAAATCCAATCAGAATAATAACAATTTGGGATTAAATCAATTCTAACATTACCTATAGCAAATAATGTAACAGCTGAGCCAAGGAGTGTACTGTGATTATACCACATTTTTAACACTCCCTAGATTTAATTATAGCATCTTTTCTGTGCTTAGTTGTGCAGATAGGGATGTCACTAATTCTTTCGAGATGCTTTCACAGATTTGCAAAATGCTCTTCATGTCATTTCCCACATAATCAATAGCATCAAATAACCTATCATTTCCATTTTCCCACCGCTACCTCCCAAAGCCTTCTTCAACTTGGACTGGCTGTTCCTAAATTTGCTACATAATTATCTGTTTTTTACGTCTGTTTATTGTCATCTTGTGTTGAAGCTCCCCTTTCCCAAACCCCGTATCTTCTATTTTCTTGGCTTGTAAATCAGGTAGCTTTCTGACATCAAGCACATAAAGGATAAATTCCAGGAGGATCTGCATGTCTAAACATATATTTATTCTCATATACTTGATGATTGCAGTCTAGTTTGAAAATAATTTTCCTGCAGAAGTCTGGGGACATTACTCCACTGTCCTCTAGCTTCCAGCGCTGCTATTGAGAAGTCTAATAACATTCTTGATCCTGATCCTTCATAGGTGACTTTCCTTCTGGTAGATTTTAGGATCTTCTCTTCATCCTTGTTATTTTGAAATGTCCTGTTAGGAAGCTCAGTGTTTTTTTGTTTGTTTGTTTTTTTGCATTCATTATGCTGGGTACTTATGGAATCTTTCAAACTGAAAATTTGTCTGTCTCAGTGCTGAGAACGTTTTTTGGTATTATTTACAAATTTCCTTCTATTTTTTCTGTCCTCTCTTTCTTGAACTTCTATCAGTTAGATGACAAGTCACTTAGTTTCATACACTAATATTCTTGTATTTTTTTTGTCCTATCAAATCTCTCTTACTTCTTTTGTTCGACTTTCTGGGATATTTCCTTAACTTTATCTTCCAACTCTTTTACTGACTTTTATTTTGGCAACCGTCTTTTACATTTGGAATATTCTCTGAACTTTTGTTTTTGAAACAATATCCTATTTGTGTTTCAGGAAAGACCTTTTTTTATCTTTTTAAGTACATTAATTATACCTTTTTGAAATTTACTTCTATTCTTCACTTTGTCTCTCTTTCTACTAACTCTTCCTTTTTAAAAAAAAGTTTCTTGAGATAATTACAGATTCATATGCAGTTGCAAGAAATAATAGAGAGATCCCACATATTGTTGACCCAGTTTCTTGCAATGGTAAGTTCTTGCAAAACTAAGGCACAATCAAGAAAGCACATGGATACAAACCATCAATCTTATTTGGCTCTCCCAGTTTTATATGTATGTATGTATGTATGTATGTATGTATGTATGTATGTATGTATGTGTGTGTGTGTATTTAGTGTGTGCAATTTTTATTACACTTGTTGGTTCATCGATTCATCACCACTGTCAGGATACTGTCCCTTTTAATTGTTTGTTTAGTCTCTGATGTTACCAGATGTATGGTGTTTCTCTATTGTATTTGATACCCCTGAATGTGAAAACTTTCCAGTTTAATTTCCCAAGGGAAAAAAGCTCTGGTCTTGGGAGTCAAGAGGGAAGTGCATATGGGGAAGAAAGGGGAAAAGGCCATCACAGAGCTGCACAGGTAGCAGAGAAAACCCCAAGGGAATGTGTGCAGAATATAGACTTTTTACCAAGTCTTTCTAGTGCCACTGCCCATGTCTAACTTCAGGAAAACCCTACTGCCATCATCTTTCAGCAAATGAGTTTTTTTTTTGTTTTTTTTTTTTTTTTGGTATCCCTCTCCATAAGAAAGTAAATTGCAATTCTGCTAAGTTAGCTATTCTAATTCATCCTCTTTATAACTTTGAAAAATATGTTAATATCTCCTGCCAAGTGTTATATCCTCTCCCACTCTGTTTAACTGAAAATTTCGAAACAAAACTCTTCATTTTCCTCCCTAAACTTGTTTTCCTCCAGCTCCAGAGCTCTTTTCTTTTTTTAGCAAAATCAAAATATAGAAGTTACTATGATATAAAGTGGGGAAAAGATTTCAATATTGGATATCAGCAGCTACCTTGGGTCACAAATTTTTCTGAACTTTTTGAGTGCCAAGTAAAAAAATAAAGATAACTATATTGCTTAATTCTGTATCCTTTTATGCCGACCAGCTCTCAAACTCAACTTTTTTCTTACTTGTTCTCCAAGTTGTTGGAATCTGTACTGTGCAGAGGTCATCTGCAGATTCATCTGCTGAACTGCCAATGAAGTCAAAGCTCAGGCAGCTGAGGACCAGTTTCAACACTTGCATTACTAGATTTTGTTGACCTTGATCCTGAAGATTTAAAGGTTTGGCCAACACCTAAAAAAGGTTCAAAGTCAAATAAAACATTATGAAATATGGCAATTAGAATTGTTTTACTCAACTAATTGAAACAATTCTTTAATGTCAAATTAAAATTAGTAAAAAAAAGAATTTGCAGTTATGTTACCATATATATTAGAAAAAACAGTAGCATCACTATCAACAGTAATAGACTGTTTTCAAATTTAATCTTGTAAAATGAGAATAAAAACTTTCACATTTAACTGCATATTGCAGGTCATCTTCTAAAGTTGTACGAAGTCACGTTAGGACAAATACTTTACACAGCACAAATGCATAAATGTATAGGACTCATTAGTTCAAAGAAGCAACTGAAACAAGCTGAAAATATAATATTCTTCAAAAAAAAAAATAAAGGAGCTTCATGCATAAACAACCCACATTCAGCTAACAAAGGTTCTCAATGCTGTCTGAATGTGCGAGGACACTCACAAGAATCCAGAGAACAATCCTGACTCCCTCAAAATGTTCATTCTGACACAACCAGAATACATTTTGTCTCCAAGGGATACATTGTGGAAATATTTGTGGAGGAAATGATATGAACTTTGGGATTGTGGTTTAAGAATAACACAGAAAGAAATAAAGTGGTTAGTTAAGGATAGAGATGACACAAAACTGGTCATTAAGTTGTTAATGCTTAAATGGTTGATGGGTCCAAGGGAGTTCATTATACTATTCCAACTTTTTGTGTATGTATTAAAATTTTCCATACTAAAAGAAAAAAATTTAAATAACAGAGGAACTTTCAGTCTGGCCTAGTGTGACAGTTACCATACTATATCATAGAACTGAAATAAGGAGAAACTAGTGACTAGTGGAACATACTTTGGGAAATGCTGTACTACCCCAATTGACAAGCTTGAGCAGCATGATGGAGTCCCTATATTACAAGAGAACACAATACAATTATGAATCATACTATCTCTAATATTCAATAAGGAACTAAGTAGCAAATGGGAAAATATTACTTCCTAAAGAAAGTATTAAAGTCAACTACCTTGGATCAACTATAAAAAAAAATTGATAAATGATGAATTAGAAAAACTCAGTATTATTTCATTGTACATCTGCACCCCATTAAATATGGGCAGGGCAATAAAGAAACTAAATCTCAATTAGCTTCTGCAATAAGTAATTTGCAGTAGGAAAACAATTAAACTACTATACAAAGAAAGTTACCAAATTCCCTTTAGAGTCTACTTTGTTACATCTGTATTAAGTAAAAGTGAATTCTTTGGAACCTTTTATAATTTGTGCAAGTCTACTGGACTTAAATCAAAATTGTCCAAAATAACTCTTCAAAATGCAGAATTGGGAACAGGGAGATTCATCTGAAATTCTTTTCAAACTTAAAATTTCCTAAATACTCTAACTATGATACTGAGTTATTCAGTAACTTACCTCTTTTAGAAGAGAGCATGCTAAAACTAAAATATCTTTGAGAGAAGTGTCACGGAATGAGGTAGCTATTTTCCTGTGTTTTGCTGAAGGTCTAGAATAATCAACCTAAAAAGATCAAGACGAATTTATTTAACCAGACTTACCAAACACCAAAGCAAAAATTTACTATGTAAGAATAGGAATGAAAATAATGATTAAAGAATCATAAAATATATAGTTAAAAGAGCTTTTAAAAATCTACTAGGATAAATGACTTGCTTAAGGTTAATCAAAGAACTAATAACAGCAGAGCCACAGTTAGAACCCAAGTTTCTGGACTGTTTTAATACAGTGCTCTTTCTACAAACTTACACTGATCCCAAAATTAAAAATCAGAAATGATCATACTTTCAGAGGCAATGTAAACATAGATTATAAAACAATACATACTATTAACTCCTAAATCATGTACCATATTTCACATTAGGCAAGTAATAACTTCCCTGTTCCTCATATTCTACCTATGAGAAATCTCTAAGATAATCTTCAAATTCTAACTTTCTGTAAATCAGCAAACTGAATCAGTTCTAGAAAAATTATATTTATTATATAAGAATAGGAATGAAATAATGATATAGAAATCTACATATTCCAATATACACCAGATATGTGATTGATTCATATATTTTGATTCTAAAAAAACCAAGGCAGAAATTATAAATAATCAGAAATTTGACTTATTACATAAGCAATAGTATATTCCCTCTGAATATTTTATTAGTTAATAAATAATTTTTAAGAATAAGTTTATTAAGACCAGGTCTTGAGCCTCTAATCTAAAATATAGTATGATAAAAACTATGCTATTAATGTCAATAATATTTCCATTTATCATTAGGAAATGGCAAACAAACCTGAAACCTGATACCCAAACAATTATCAATACCACAGGCTACAGTTGTTGTAGCATTCCTTTTGCTATGTGGAAGATGAAAATAAACCGTTTTCCTTGCTGATGTTTACATATTTGAAAAAAGTGGTGAGCTCAAAATTGAGTACCTGATACTTCCTAAGCTCCATCATACAATTTAGTCTATACCTAAATGCCACATTTACTTATAGAAATATGAAACATAACAGAAGGCCACAGTGATTATACAAAGTAGTCACTGGAATCTCTATCCAATATGTAAGATTCGAATGAACATTTCCAGCATTCTTCCCTTCTTTTACATCAAACACCCAGTTCTTCTTCAATTGGTCTGTGTCTTCATTCTCCCTCAATACATAAAAAAAAAGATTTCTCCTAATATAAATTAATAATAGCATTAAAGAATTACAATTTCAACTTATGTACTATTCACATATTATTTCCCTAATCTTCAAAACTAACCTATGAGATACGTATTATTCTCTTTTCACATATGAGAAAATTAAAATTTACAGGCACACCATACTCATACCACTGAGAGAAGAATCTTGGGTATACTGAGCATTTGTATGTACCAGAACCTGTGCTGGTAACTTACCTAATCTTAATAAGACCCATGGAAAGTGCCATTCTTACTTTACAGAGAGTGATATGTAAGTTTAAAGACATTAAGAAGGTTATATAAAGTAGTAGGCAATAGAGTTAAAACACAAATTCAGGTCTTATTTCAGAGTTACTGTCAAGTCCTACATACTTATTTCACTTGGGTCACTCATTTAGATATCCAATATTTTGAGGAGAGGAATGTATCATCTTTTCTACTGTAAAACTATGACTCAAAACTGTAGGCAAAGAATATTTTACTTCTTCATGATTATACATCGAATATACTCCAGAAACAGTAGCCTTAGCTTTAAAAAAAAAAAATAAGGTAACATATAATTCTCAACTTTTAGGAAACCTCAAGTTTAGATCTTTTTCTTAAAAGATACATCCTGTTATTGATGGGAATTTATCTGGCTCAAATTTGACAACTGTTATATTTGCTTTTTTATTATGCTTTATAGAAATCCCTACTTTCTGGTTCAGAAGTACTTAAGAAATGTTAGTTGAAATTGTTAATGCTATAAAATTAGGCTAAGTAAAGTGTTTCCACAGAAACCATGTATTTTTTATCATATCAAGCCAAAATCACACTTCAGATCTTGAAGCTTTTTTCAAAAGGCACTTGGTTCTACATATGATAAGCCTGGAACACCTTGTGACAGAAAGTAAGAAAACCTTCAAACATTGGTGAGTAAATGTCAAATGAACAGAGATCCTAGATTGAAAGGGTTCCTACTGGTCAAATTTGGGAAAATGTGAGCATCAAAATATAATGTTAGTAATACCCTATAACATATTAAATAAAGTAGGAAACCAGGAACACACACTGATATAAGTAATAAATGAATAAATTTAAAGTTTGATGAGGAATGAGGTATTTTCAGAGTCTTAAAGTACCTCCCCACAAAATACTTATTTACAAAGGGGAAAAGAATAAATCTACAACTGGAGAAGCCTGGTAGAGACCATCTTAGTCAAGTGACCACAGTGAACATCATTAGTAATGTTACACGTCAAATCATGTGCTTCCTGAGGGGAGCCAATGAGAAGATCACAGTCATTTCTGTGATACTCCTGACAAATATGCATAATCTGAATTTAATAATGAGGAAACATCAGATAATCCCAAAATGAGGTATATTTTACAAAACAATTGGCCTGTAGTTGTCTCAAGTGTCAAGTTTAAGAAAGTGAAGAAAAGATTTAGGAATTTTTCCAGATTGATGGAGACTAATAAAATGTGTAGGAAAAAAAAAAAGAGTTGCATGATTCTAAACTGGTTCCTTTCTGGGATAACTGGTTCGAGTTTCCAGGTAAACTTGAATTGAGTATGAAGATAACAGTAATGTCAGCGTTAATCATACTAACTAGACATATAAATCTGATTTTATTGATTGTATTGTGGTTATGCAGGAGAATGTCTTTATATGTAGGTCATATACTGAAGTATTCTGGGATCATGTCGGCAATTTAGTATCAAACGGTTGAGAAAAATACATCTTTCTATTGTATTCACAAACTTTCTGTAAGTTTAAGGCAGCCAATTAAAAAAAACTTGGTTGCTCTATAATAAAATCACACTTTTATTAAAATTCCGTATTACCCAGTCTAATCTCAGTAATAACTGAAACACAGCAAACCCTCACTACCAGGGCAGTCTTTATACTATTATGCTATGAAGTAGAAAAAGGAAAAAAAAAATGCTAGTTTTAAGATTAGCAAAAAGTTGATGGTTGTGTAAGTTGGATGACTGGTACATGAGGTTCTTATACCACTTTTATGAGAGGAAATATTCATTCTAAAATTATTTTAAAATATATTTTTGCAAAGAAGAAAGCTATACTTCTTTAAACGTATTTACAGAGCTTAATAGAATTACCCAAAGTTTTTGTCATGACATCCTGGCAAACACAGGGACTACTATTACTAGTTCTGAATATCCATCCATCCATCCATACATATATGTCCTTCTTCTGACATACTAACATACATATACAAGGCAAGAAATCTTTACACACTCTAGGGAAGAGTTGTGGTAAATTAAAAGAGAATTTTAAATTTGAGAAATCTTTCCAATAATCTGGAAATATTTTCGAATTTCTGATTGAACACAAATAAAAAAAGTTATTTTTGGGTAATTTTTTTTTTTTTAATGCACAGAAACTATACTGTCACTTCAAACAGAGTTGGCAAGTGGTCCTGGGTATGCAAGCTCTCCCTACATACATTTATACATATATGTATGTGTGTATATGTATATTTACACCCACACACACACAGAGCATTCAAGGTGAAAAGTAAAGTCTAGTAAGAAAGTCTGGATCAAGAGAGCTAAGTAGGAAGGCCATAAGTTTATCTCCTCCTATGGATGCACCAAACTACAACTATACATACAATTATCTCTGAGAACGACCTGAAGCTAGCAGAACAGATTTCCTACCAGTAAGGATATAAAGAAAAACCCACATCAAGATAGGCAGGAGGGACAGAGCCGTGGCCTAGTCAGAACCTACAACCTTCGTGCAGTGACCCACAAGTGGAAGGAATATCACAACTGGAGAAATCCCTCCTACCCCAGGAGCGAGGAGTCCGAGTCCCAGGTCAGGCTCCCCAGCTGGAGGAACTGCACTGGGAAGATGGGCTCCAATAATAGCTGGCTTTCAAAATCAGCTGGGTTGATGTCTAGGAGAGCCAGGGGTCTGTGGGTAACCAATACTCTGCTCACTCATTCCAAGTCCTAGTGCAGAGGAAATAGCTTAAAGAGAACCTGAATCATACAATAAGGACATTCACTGACTAACCTTAAGGTGGGTGCCAGTGAACCAGGAATCTAGCAAAACTTTATCTAGGGACAGAAGTGCTGATGGGTGCCTCTTTTAAAACTCCTCTTCCACCTAGCTGACCCAGCACTGGAGGGCACCATTTCTGTTGATCTCAATCAACCTGGCTAACACTGCATCCTGCCACAGCATTCCACTATCCTGCCCCATCTGCTCATCCTGGCCAACTTCTCCAAAGCAATTCTCATCCTATCCCACCAGAGCAGCAACCTCAGCAGGCACTGATACCCCTATGATCCAGCAATTCCACTTCCAGGTATTTATCCAAAGAAAAAATACAGTAACTCAAAAAGATATATGCACCCCTATGTTCACTGCAGCATTAATTACAACAGCCAAGATAGGAAGCTACCTAAGTGTCCATCAACAGATCAATGATTAAAGAATATGTAGTGTATATATACACAATGGAATATTACTTAGCCATTTAAAAAGAATGAAATCATGCCATTTGAGATAACATGGATGGACCTAGAGGGTATTATGCTAAATGAAATAAGTGAGACAGAGAAAGACAAACACTGTACTTCACTTATATGTGGGATCTGAAAAACAAAACAAACAGAAAGACTCACAGATACAGAGAACAAACTGGTGGTTGCCAGAGGGGAGGAGAGTAGGGGTTGGAAGAAACAGGTGAAGGGGATTAAGAGGCACAAACTTCTAGTTATAAACTAAGTCCCAGTTACATAATTATACTGTAGGGAATATAGTTGATAATATTTTAATAACTCTGTATGGTGACAGATGGTTACTAGATTTACATTGTGATCAATTCATAGGTATGTAAATGTCAACTCGCTACGTTGTACACCTGAAAGGAATACAATATTGTATGCCAACTGTACTTCAATTTTAAAAAAGATGATAAAAGTTCTTGAATATAAGCACTACACTCCCATTTATTATAACATTCCATATAGAACCCAACTTCTGCTCTTGCTCTGTTAAGAACCACGTTAAACACAAAAGTGAACAGGAAAAGATGAGGATGTGCTCAGCTGCCGAGCTTATAACGGCTAGGGAGAGGCGTAGCTTCTGCAAACCCTCCTTGTACAGGTGAAAACCCATGCTGCCAAGTGACAAAATGTCAAGTAGCTTGTTTTTGATGAGTCCTATTGTGTATCCATTACTGAGAGTCAATTCAACCCAACTGCTTGGCTTCCATCTGCAAGTGAATAAGGGTTTGTATCTTTTTGACATACAAGTTATTTCTTCTGGTTAGTATATTATTGTACATACAGAGGATAAAGGAAAATTCTCCAATTCCATAGAGCAAGGACCATATCTAGTCCCCTTTCTTTGTAGTACTTGATATTATTGCTATTATTTTTAATAACAATGAAAGTGTTCCAATACTTAATTATCCCACCAAAAAAAAAAAAGATTTGATTTTTCAGAGTTTTATGTCACACAAAGATTTTACATTAAAGAAACAGCATTACTTGGCAAATTTCATGTCACCAGCAGACAAAAAGGCTTACCAGGTTCATTTCCTGAGTCAATTCGGAGAGGATCATTACTCCTATTATGCAGTGTTCCACAGTGCCCTTTGGAGAAAATAACCAAATTTAGCCTGAGTGGAGATATATGATTGGTTCTTAATGTGTATATCAGATAATATTTACAAGTATTTAAATACTGAAACATCACATTTTCTTAAAATAGGGCTATTAAAACATGTAGAAAAAGCACTATAAAGTCCACAAATAATAATTTCAAGTTCATCTTTTGAAGGATAAATTTAGATATACAGAGTTGAATGGGAAAAAAAGCTTACCTACCTTAGAACTGCATGATATTCTACAAAATGTTCTCAGCACACAGGACTTGCAATTAACTAAGCCTCAAAATACAGCAGTTTAGTTAACACTTTTTACAAAAGACCATGAGTAAGAATGAACAAAAACATTTTTAGGTCTATAAATTTGCTCGAAGGCTACTGAGATAGATGTACTCAATAAATAACAAATAGCTTAGGAACTCATTTTAATCTCTTGATCTAAGATCAGATAAGATCATTTAGGTCCTTTTAATACTATTTAATGGTGCATGTGTATGCATTTATTATGTATCTATAATGAAGGCCCCGAAGTGTCCAGTGCAGTAGATAAATACATGACTATCAATATGGTATAGTGGTTTTAATTTAGTCAGCTTCTAATTTAGTCTCAAAATCTTCCTTTAAGTCAAAATTCAGATTTCAAATGCACATTACTAACAAATTACCTTACTGTAAAATCACACTGTAAGTATGAAAATAATAAGTGTAACTGTAATAATTTTTAAAAAGCACTAACACAGATGATACAGTTTTCAAGTCCTAACTTTACAGCTGGTCACTCCTTCTTACTATCACAGAATTCCACTAACACTGGGTCACTAGGTGAAATCAAATTCAAATTACCTCAGAATAAAAAAAAAAAAGAAAGATCCATAATTTTTCCATTCTAATTCTTTATGGCCCTTCAGCACAATCTGAATTCTATGAACTAAACTATAGATTTCATATTACTGAAGCATCCATGCTCTGTGTACATCAGGCCAATGCTCCTTAAAGTGTGGTTCTCTGACCAACTGTTGGTCCGTGAATCTGCTGGTGGTCTACAAACTCAATTCTAATGCAAGAATGGTTTGGTACCGGCCCATAGCAAGACAGAAGAGTTTGTACCAGAATATAAAACAACTAGGTACACTATTTAGTTCAGCTGCATTTTCTTTATAGTAAGTCTTTCTTGATAAGGGAAGCAACGCATTGATTTACATTCTGACATGAATTCCTTATCTTGCTGTGGACCAGCAATTTCAACAGCACTGCCGTAGATGACAGTAAGATCCCCTGGGTATATATGTAGAAAGGAGGCACGAAAATGTTAGGAGTATAGCAGCAATAGGTTAAAATAACAGAGAAAAGAAGATATACAAAACTTCAGGCCATTAAAAATTTAACAAACTTAAAATAATTTTTAGTACTAAATTCACAAAAGCTGCTAATATCCAAAGGAACCATGTGGTACTATTTTAGGGTATTATAACACTAAGTCTACTGTCTTTCTCATGACTCAAGATTTGGTTAAGTCATATGCCCAGAAAGCAAGAGTTTTTTTTGTGTGATACTGTAATAAACTTTGAAGATAAAACATTCAGTTTCTTCTGATATTCCAAAACTGACAAAAACACACTAAAGCCCAAATTAAGTTCAACTTAGCAGCCACTGAAAAGGGAGCTTGAGAAATGTCAGCCAATAAGAATGATTTCATTCCATTTAGTTTCCAACTTTGATTTTATTTTAAAAGAACTCTGAAGTCTATTCTTATCTATGCGAGTGATTCTTGATAAGCTGTGTGTGATCTTAGTAAATGACAAGAGGGGGTGCTACTTACTGTGTTAGTCTAAATTATATGTACGAGTCTAAGGTGAAAAACTCATCTGTTACTGAATAAACTATCCCTTTGCCCCAGAGCAGATCCCCTCAGGGATAAAAATACACTCATTCTGTAGTTTTAGATGATCAAATATTTGTTAACCAGGATTTTAATATGAATAAAAAAGCAATACAGTCTAATACTTCATATTCTGAGATTTCAAGCATTACACTATATGATGGAGTTACATCTTACACAGGGATTAAATTTTAAAGTTACTGTATAAGCAATAAAATCTGAAAAAGTGCTAATTACCCCAAACTGCCAGTAAATCGACACTGAACCATCTCTCAAATAATACAAACTGCCAGTTTTCCCCTGAAAATTGTAACAGGTCATTGCTTCTTCAGCAGAACACCAGGTAAGTACTTTCCTTACAATTAGGGATAACATTTGTACGAAAAAAATATGTATCTTCAAATATCTGATTCATAATGTACAGGGCATGATGGTCATGCAGGAACAGAAAAGGGCAGATTTCAGTTTCCCGTATCTCACTCCAGAATGTGAAATACAAGTGGAATCATTGGCACAATTTAAAGGCGTGTCCTCCTGCTTTTCTTTTTTCTTTCTTCTTTCCTTTCCTCTTTTTTTTTTTCAGTTCAAATACCTGAATTTGTGTAAGTTAAATGTGCATATGCTGTAACTTTAATCACTTAGGTTAAAAACATTCTTAAGGAGCTAGTATGACTCAATCTGATATAATGTAAACATTTTTTAAATATATATCTTAAGTTAGAAAACCTATTGAAGTACTAGTGCTAGGCTTTACTAGGTCACTATGCAAACTTATGTAAATTAGTTAACTTTTCTAAGCCTCAGTTTTCTCATTTACAAAATGAAATCCCCTTCAGAGGTGTAATGAACATTAAATTAGATAATACATGAAAAACATATATATGTTTTGCATATATGCAGTACACAGATACACAAGGTTAGAAATGATCGAACGTATGTTTTTGAAATTAGAAAACATTATAATTTGATTCTTCTGGCTTGAAAGTTATATGACATGATCCTCTTTTACTGGCAATAAAAAACACAGGCTCCAGAGGGTAAACAATAAATCATAATTAATATGGAACTGGTAGTCACAAAAACCACCATATAGCTTTAAGAAAAGCAGTTTTCCAAAAACCAAAAAAAGCAACTAGTGATGTTCTTATAATGTAATAACATCTTCTTACCTGAAGAAACTTCTTCACATCGGCAATAATTTCTCTGAAGACAAGCTGGTCTTTCTGAACCTCAAACCACCCCAATTTAGTGATTTTAGCGATGACCTGAATTAGAGCTTGGATGACAAAGGGAGCCAGCTTGGGCTGTGATGCCACATAATTAAGAATGTAGTTTCCTGTGAAAAAAAAAAATATTCTGTGATCATTGGGACTTTTCAGTAACATAATGTGACTCATGTGAAAACAGGTAGTGATGACACGTTATTTGACAAAGTTAATCCCTTTTCCTAACATATGTACTTATTTACATAGTCAGTTTTCCTATAAGGCTTACTTTGAAAAAGCAAATTTGTTTCAATTCAACTGACATCAGGAGAAAATGTGAGTATAGTGTGAATGCCATGTTTGTTTTTGCATAATTTCATGTAGGAAAAAACACTAGGTTAATACAGAAAACTGCAACTAAGCCAAACGAACCAAGCCATACTCAAAATGCATAAACCTCAAAGATCTATTAGCTATCTCAGTTCATCTCATGTGTTATCAGCCGCACCCACGCTTTCTGGTGTGATAATTTTCCAGCCTTTTTCAGATCACCTTCCTCCCACCACTTAGTGATAACTCACAAAATGCAACCCTTAGGAAGTCCAGTTCTACAACCAACCTTCAGGTCTTCTTCAAGATATAGTCATATTTATTCTACCATTTAGTATTTCTTAACCATTTAACATGTATAAAACTCTACTATGCTTTTTATTAGATGTCTATCTTTTTAAAATATATTTCCATAATCCCATTTCTCTAATAAGCTCTGTGGTTTTACTGTATAACACTGCATAGCACACTTTTAGGAATGCATGTCATATTCTAGCCAAACTGACTACACACTACCCTGGTTTAAGTGGCAGAAAAAATACAAACAGTACAATACGATAAAATAAATATATAAATTAAAGAAAGTATGAACAGGAATAGTAAAGTAAAGCCTGGAATAAAATTAATATACCAAAATCATTACAAGTGGGTAGCAAATTCTGCTGTGAGCTACCAGGGGACTCAGTAATTGAGGTAACAAATACGCCACTAAGTCTATTAGAAAAATATAAGAAGAAAAAAGAAAAGATTCTCTTTCTTCTTTGGCCCCAAAGGCCAGCATGCCATTTGGGAAAAGAGTGAAGAAAAAGTAACTACTTCAATACTTAACTAAAAATAGCTTTAATGGAAACAACTCCAAAATCCAACAACACTTTCAAGCCTACTATGGTATTGGTTGTTTTTACTCAACAGCTGTTCTTGACAACTGTAGTGAGAACCTTCACATAAAAAAAGTTCTCGTGACTAGCATATTTCAACATTAACTTTTATTAGCATCAAAATTACACAGTGACACAAACTAAAAACTAAGATGAAAAAGCACAGATTTTCCTAGCATTAGGAGAAATCTAAAAGAAGTCTCTCCTTTGGATTACAGTAATATGGTTCTCCTTCAATACATGTAATCTTTTATTTCAATAACAAAACTTAAGAAAATGACAGTGCCTCCTGAATATAAAAGAAAATCTGATTTACTTCTATTACTTTTATTTTTAATATCTTGAAAATTTTTAACCTGGAGGGGATGTGAGGAATCCATATGTGGGCAGTAGTAATCACTAGGAGGGTAATTTCAAAATAATAAGACGATCAAATAGGAGACAAACCATGCTTCACATCTAAGTTAGGTACCAAAAAGCACACCTTCCCAAACTGCCTGAGCAAAAGTACTAGCTAATAAGTTTATTATGTAAGGCAAAAAAGAAAAAATTTACTAGACTATATTTCTGTTATTTTAGCTGAATGTTTTACATAAAATAATCTCACATTATGCTTACCGCAAGACCTATAATACTGTTCCACTTTAGTAAACAAGTGCCACTTATGAAAAGTAAAACAGCAATCTCATCACCACTAGCCCAAGATAACAGGGAAAAGCCATGCCAAGGAGAAAATGAAATGTTCAGAAAGACACAAGGGAGAATGAAGTAAAGTAAGTGGGAAAAATTCCCAGACAAAAGTTAACAGAAAGTTGAAAAGCTATATACTAGAGGTTCTTTGAGTGTCAAAAATGCCTATATGACAATAACAACAATATTTAGCATTTATCAAACAAGTTAGAAAATAAAACTGCTTCCCAGAAAAAAATCTCATGTAGCTGTCACAACAATGTGAAGACATTGCTATTGTATTACTACTACTATTATTGTTTCTTAGACAAAAGAATATGAAGTTTAATTTGTCAAAGTGGCCAAACTGGGACCCTGAGTCAGGTTGTCTTGGTTTATTTGGAGTTTTTGTTTGCTGCTTCCAAATACTGGCCAAACCATACATTTTAATAATAATTAGTAATTCAAAACTCTTCTAAGTCCAAACTTGTAGACAGTCTTTTGTAGTTTATTCTCATTAGAATAACACTTTAGGCATTACACATTATGGAAATTTAATATGAAATACTTTTCGACTAATTGAAGTCAAGTAAAAAATATGCCACAAAGTCTATCAGAAAACATACAAAAAGAAAATAAAAGAAAAAGGAAAGATTAACTTTCTACTTTG